>NC_084734.1:29946004-30116004 GCF_033978785.1 Entelurus aequoreus
AAGGTTTGGTACTTGGACCTCTCCTATTCACCCTGTATATACTCCCACTTGGACAAATAATACATCAACATGATATACAGATCTACATTTCAACCCTTGTCCTTCACCTACTGCCTCACTGACATTGACATTGGATGAACAATAACTTTTTCAAACTCAACTACTACAAAACAGATATCATAATTATTGGACCAAAATATCTAACCGATTCTGTCAAAGAATTTAACATATCCTTAAACGGCGTAACACATCCGGAACCTTTGTCTCATCTTTTGAAGTTTGAAGTTTAAAGCAGCCATATAAAGAAATGTCATGTCAAGTCATCATTTAATGACCCTGATATGTCAAATAGCATTAATAAGTCATGTTCTTTTCGAATACCTCTATAACTGATAACAGTAGTTCAGCCGGGATATGCTCATTTCAAAATTAGATTTACAGACCCAAAATCTTGTTATCGTTTTCATTTTGATGTACCGCCCTCCACCGTTTTAACCAATTAGAAAGTTTGTGAATGTGTTACATTCAGGTTGCCAGTTACGCACCGCCATCTTTGTCTAGCTACTGCCACTGGTAAAGTTACTAAACATGTCAGACCTTATTAAATCCAAAAAGCCAGGAACAAAACAAGGATTTGTATCGGGATGCCTTTGAAAGATGGAGACGATAGAAGGCGGAGAAGTTTATTTCATTTGATGCCAAACTTGCTAATTTCCTCCTTGATAAGTAAGTAAGGCATTTACGTTTTCTTATTACTTGTAATAAATGGAAATGGGAATTTCGTATGTAAACTATATTGTCCAATACAGTCTATGATCGTATCTAACAAAGCTAGTATGTTAGTGAAATGAATGCTTAGTATGCTAGCCCGGTCAATGGGAGCATACATATAGCCCAGATCAATGACACATCAACATATAGGCTAACGAGGGAAATAAATGCCCTTTAGCCTTTATGTCGATGTGTAATCCAACTGACAGGGCAAAATATATTTCCGACAAATAAAACCTCTGTGTATATGGGTAGTGTCAGTGCCTATTTCCTTCTCAATATGCTGATACACTGAAGAAGTCATTAGCATGACTGTCATGGCAATGTGAAACGTATGGAGACAGCCAAATCACATGATAAAATAATTCCTCATTTGTGTTTGCATATTGTGGACTACATGTACCAAGTTATATGGCAATCTGAAATGTTTAAAACAGTAGCCTACAGGCATACTTTGGTCAAATGTCTCCTCTTTAGTTTTGGGCGTACATTAGGCTGCTAATTATGCTGTACTTATTTTCACCTGTATAACCATTGCTAGCGTTGGTTGTAGTTCGTTTTAGCCTGTTTTCTGATAGTACTGACAATAACCATATGATTGCCATTTTTTGTGATATTGTACGGAGGCAAGGCGTACTTCCACCTGAAAATAACCAAATTTCTGTGTAAAATGTGTTTGTTAGAGATTTGTTATTGACAAAACGCTTATCTATTCAGCTATTATGGTCCCAGCACCTCAACCCCTAGTAAGATGGAGTGAAAGTTTGAAATTCCTTGGAGTAGCCCAGTCGATCGAGCTGGATTCGGCTGCATTTCTGGCAACCTCAGTCAGGGAAAGGGGCAGGGGACTACAGAATTTTGACCGCGATTGCAGTACCATTTTTGGCCAGCTTCTTACATATGGCTCCCTTCAGTTTATTTTGAACATGTTTAAAGGCCTACTGAAATGATTTTTTTTTATTTAAACAGGGATAGCAGATCTATTCTATGTGTCATACTTGATCATTTCGCGATATTGCCATATTTTTGCTGAAAGGATTTAGTATAGAACAACGACGATAAAGATTGCAACTTTTGGTATCTGATAAAAAAAAGGCTTGCCCCTACCGGAAGTAGCGTGACGTAGTCTTTTGAACATATACGCAAAGTTCCCTATTGTTTACAATGATGGCCGCATGAAGTGAGAGAGATTCGGACCGAGAAAGCGACAATTTCCCCATTAATTTGAGCGAGGATGAAAGATTTGTGGATGAGTAAAGTGCAAGTGAAGGACTAGTGGGGAGTTGAAGCTATTCAGATAGGGAAGATGCTGTGAGAGCCGGGGGTGACCTGATATTCAGCTGGGAATGACTACAACAGTAAATAAACACAAGACATATATATACTCTATTAGCCACAACACAACCAGGCTTATATTTAACATGCCACAAATTAATCCTGCATAAAAACATCTGCGTGTTTGTTATGCTAGCTCCTAGCTCCTCTGCTAGCTCCTAGCTCCATAGAACACGCCAATACAATTCAAACACCTGATCAACACACACAATCACTCAGCCCAATAGACCGTTCACCTAACCCAAGGTTCATAAAGCTTATATATTTTAAAAAAGTTACGTACGTGACGCGCACGTACGGTACGGTACGTGTTATGCTAGCTCCTAGCTCCTATGCTAGCTCCTAGCTCCATAGAACACGCCAATGCAATTCAAACACCTGATCAACACACACAATCACTCAGCCCAAAAGACCGTTCACCTAACCCAAGGTTCATAAAGCTTATATATTTTTAAAAAGTTACGTACGTGACGCGCACGTACGGTACGGTACGTGTTATGCTAGCTCCTAGCTCCTTTGTAGCTCCTAGCTCCATAGAACACGCCAATACAATTCAAACACCTGATCAACACACACAATCACTCAGCCCAAAAGACCGTTCACCTAACCCAAGGTTCATAAAGCTTATATATTTTTAAAAAGTTACGTACGTGACGCGCACGTACGGTACGGTACGTGTTATGCTAGCTCCCAGCTCCTATGCTAGCTCCTAGCTCCATAGAACACGCCAATACAATTCAAACACCTGATCAACACACACAATCACTCAGCCCAAAAGACCGTTCACCTAACCCAAGGTTCATAAAGCTTATATATTTTTAAAAAGTTACGTACGTGATGCGCACGTACGGTACGGTACGTGTTATGCTAGCTCCTAGCTCCTATGCTAGCTCCTAGCTCCATAGAACACGCCAATGCAATTCAAACACCTGATCAACACACACAATCACTCAGCCCAAAAGACCGTTCACCTAACCCAAGGTTCATAAAGCTTATATATTTTTAAAAAGTTACGTACGTGACGCGCACGTACGGTACGGTACGTGTTATGCTAGCTCCTAGCTCCTATGCTAGCTCCTAGCTCCATAGAACACGCCAATACAATTCAAACACCTGATCAACACACACAATCACTCAGCCCAAAAGACCGTTCACCTAACCCAAGGTTCATAAAGCTTATATATTTTAAAAAAGTTACGTACGTGACGCGCACGTACGGTACGTGTTATGCTAGCTCCTAGCTCCTATGCTAGCTCCTAGCTCCATAGAACACGCCAATGCAATTCAAACACCTGATCAACACACACAATCACTCAGCCCAAAAGACCGTTCACCTAACCCAAGGTTCATAAAGCTTATATATTTTTAAAAAGTTACGTACGTGACGCGCACGTACGGTACGGTACGTGTTATGCTAGCTCCTAGCTCCTATGCTAGCTCCTAGCTCCATAGAACACGCCAATACAATTCAAACACCTGATCAACACACACAATCACTCAGCCCAAAAGACCGTTCACCTAACCCAAGGTTCATAAAGCTTATATATTTTAAAAAAGTTACGTACGTGACGCGCACGTACGGTACGTGTTATGCTAGCTCCTAGCTCCTATGCTAGCTCCTAGCTCCGTAGAACACGCCAATACAATTCAAACACCTGATCAACACACACAATCACTCAGCCCAAAAGACCGTTCACCTAACCCAAGGTTCATAAAGCTTATATATTTTTAAAAAGTTACGTACATACGCAAAAAAAAGTTGCGCACATACGGTCAAGCGATCAAATGTTTAGAAGCCAAAGCTGCATACTCACAGTAGCACGTCTGCGTCTTTGTCATCCAAATCAAAGTAATCCTGGTAAGAGTCTGTGTTGTCCCAATTCTCTACAGGCGTCTGTGTATCGAAGTCAAAAGTCCTCCTGGTTAGAGTCTCTGTTATCCGAGTTCTTCCATCTTGACTGCATCTTTCGGGAATGTAAACAAAGAAGCGCCGGCTGTGTACTGTTGTTGCTGACTACGGTCGAAAAATACGCCCATTTCGCACCGACAACTTTCTTCTTTGCTTGCTCAGCTTCCTTCTCCATAATGCAATGAACATGATTGCAACAGATTCACGAACACAGATGTCCAGAATACTGTGGAATTATGAAATGAAAACAGAGCTTTTTCGTATTGGCGTCAATGTGGAAGGCATACCCGTGTTCGCCGGTCTACGTCACGCGCATACGTCATCCTCAGAGGCGTTTCAAACCGGAAGTTTAGCGGCAAATTTAAAATGTCACTTTATAAGTTAACCTGGCCGTATTGGCATGTGTTATAATGTTAAGATTTCATCATTGATATATAAACTATCAGACTGCGTGGTCGGTAGTAGTGGGTTTCAGTAGGCCTTTAAAGTTTCAATATGATACATCGCATATTGTAAATATTTTCTTTTTTTTTCCTTCCAACATGTCCGAAAAGGAGTAGACGCAAATCTTATTGAATCCTACCCCTTTTACTTGTACCATAACTTTTCAATTGAAGCTTAAATCAAACACATTACTAAATCAGGCTACCTATACCTCAGGAATATTGCCCGTCTCCGACCCATCCTCCCCCTCTCTACTGCTGCAACACTTGTTCATGCATTCATCACCTCCAGACGGGATTACTGCAACAGCATCCTTTAGGGTTCATCTTCCAAAGTCCTCCTTAAACTTCAACTCATCCCAAAAATTTGAAATCTTTCTCCTGTTCCATAAAGCCCTCCACAGCTTGGCCCCCTCCCAGCAGGCACAAGACATGAAAACAATGTTGAGAACTTGTTGAATTAGGTCCAGCAACTTGAACCCGTTGAGACAACATGCTTTTTGACGACATTTAATCAATTTTGGGTTCAGACGTTGATTTGACCATTGAAATTCGGTCATTTCCCAACCAACAACGTGGATCCAACGTTGGACATCAATGTTGTCTCAATTTACAAATACAATGATTTTGCAATGTTGTTTTAAAGTCAGTTTTAAAAGACACCCTCTGGGCCTTTCCCCACTTTTTCATTCGCTCATATCATAACCCCATAATGTTCAAAAGTCTGTTAAAAACCCACCTCTTCAAAACTGCTTTTCATACTGGACAAACCATCTCATAACATAATATTCTCTTTCATTGTGCTCATGTATGTTGATTGAATGGTTGTTTTATTATTATACTGTAAGTGCTTTTATAGTTATGATCATGTTTGTTTTTATAATGTGTGTCTGCGAGTACTTCTTAAAAGTGCTATATAAATAAAATGAAATATTATTATTCTCATTATTGTATAATAAGAGTTTATTTGACTAAGGATTGAACTCAAAATCAAATCCCACGTAAATCTTTAGGATTTGATAACATCTCCTGGTTACAAATTAACAGACACATCATGTCTGACAGCTTGCTTTAGATTTATTCGGCGGGAGGAGAGATGAAAAAACTCAAGAAAACCTGTCAGCTAACAGGTTAGGTTCACTACGGTAACTGATCTCTTTCTGAAACAGAAAACTCTGAATTCCCCTTTTTTTCCCCCCATTTACCATGAATCGATTTCGTGGAACCCGACTTAAACAAGTTGAAAAACTTATTCGGGTGTTACCATTTAGTGGTCAATTGTACGAAATATGTACTGTAGTGTGCAATCTACTAATAAAAGTTTCAATCAATCAATCAATAAAACCCTCATGCCGAAGTTAGCATAATCAGTGTTTTCATTTAACCTGTTTTTAGGGGACATCCCAGCAGGCACAAGACATTGATACTACGTCGAATGTACATACTGTACATGTCCTTTAAAACTGACTTTAAAACAACGTTGCAAAATAATTGTATTTGTAAAAATTGAGACAACACTGATGTCCACGTTGTTGGTTGGGAAATGACCAAAGTTCAATGGTCAAATCAATGTTACAACCCAACATTGAATAAATGTTGTCAAAAAGTGTTTTTTTTTTCAACGTTGTATTTGTGTTGTAGGATATTGGTTGATGAAATGACCAAAATTCAATGGTCAAATCAACGTCAGAACCCAACATTGATTAAACATTGTCAAAAAGCAGGTTGTTTCAATGTTATGTTTGATTTGCTCAACGTCAGGACCTAATTCAACATGTTCTCAACATTGTTTTAATGTCTTGTGCAAGTCTTTAAACACATGACTTGTCTCAGGTGGCCACATGGTGGCAGTGTTTACTTTCCCTTCTTCCCCTTCCTTTAGCAACCAAATGGCCTGTAATGCTTTGATTGGTTAAAAGGAAGCGCATTCAAATGCGACACAAAGACAAGCTTGTGACTACAGGTGAGCATAGGTGGCAAGTATGGACTATCTGTTTTAATTCATTCAAAATAATTCCTTGTCATTACAATATAGCAGTTGATCTGCCGTCTTCGTTCTCGTTTGTTGTCCTGTTGGTTGGCTTGTCAGGTGTCTGCCATGCCGTGCTTCGCGCCCAGTGTTGTTGTCTAGGTGCGGGCTTGTCGGCGGTTGTCGTTAGAGGAGGGGGGGCACGTGGCTGGACCCGTGGGGAGGAGGGTAGGTGAAAGATCGGCTGGTTCTCGGTGGACGGTGGGTTCCGGGGCTGTATCGCTGTCCCGTTGGCCTGTGTATGGATTTGTTGGTTTATATATACTCTACGTCCATTGCACTGGTCTCCCTGGGGGTGGGGGTTGGGGGGTTCTCACTGTCATCCCATTGGGTTGAGTTTTTCCTTGCCCTGGTGTGGGATCTGAAACGAGGATGTCGTTGTGGCTTGTGCAGCCCTTTGAAACACTTGTGATTTAGGGCTATATAAATAAACGATTGATTGATTGATTGATATGTGTGTGTGTGTATGTATGTAATTATAGGTATATTGTACATACAAATTCACATACATGCTCACATACACACAATTATTCATACGTATACACACACATACATATATTCATTCATTAATATACAATCGTGTTTCATGAAACATATTAACGATGTTCCCCTAGAGCAGTGGTGTCAAACTCATTTTCATTGAGGGCCACATCGCAGTAATGGCGGCTTTCAGAGGGCCGCTTTTTAAAAATGTATTAATATTATGCATGCGGGTAATAACCTTTGATTAATCATGATTAATCGAAATGCATATGCATTTGATTATTAGATTTTTTTTAATGTACAACTTGCTTTAAAATCATAAATAAAGGTGACAAGCAGATATTTAACTATTTGTTTTTATCTCACAAAAATAGTTTTGCAATACAGTATATTAAATTAGTTAAAGTTAAAGTACCAATAATTGTCACACACACACTAGGTGTGGCGAAATTATTCTCTGCATTTGACCCATCACCCTTGATCACCCCCTGGGAGGTGAGGGGAGCAGTGGGCAGCAAAGGTGGCCGCTCCCGGGAATAATTTTTGGTGATAAACCCCCAATTCCAACCCTTGATGCTGAGTGCCAAGCAGGGAGGTAATTGGTCCCATTTTTATAGTCTTTGGTATGGCTCGGCCAGGGTTTGAACACACAACCTACCGATCTATGATAATATAATTGGCATGATCAGATTATATTAAAGGTTAAAATATGCATTTTTTTTCTGTCAAAATTGTAAGAACTGTGGTGGATTGTCCGAAGCTTAAACAGCAACAAAAGTGAGTTTAGTACAAAAAGTTTATTTACCCATAGTCAAATGTGCAAAGTTGGATTGAGCTGCCCATGCAGACAAACAAACGTCCTCCGGAGGACACAAGAATCAAGCAATCTCTCTCAGCCCTCGTCACTTGGCCATTTTATCTCTCTCCCCATGCCTCAAGGTCCCGTTGTTTTCGACATGTTTGTTTTGCAACATCCTTGAATCCCTTAGTCATGCTTAGACAATCAAAACATTTTGTAGAATGGTCGGCCCGACTCCATATTGAACTTTGGCCTACATCTAGTCCTTCAATGGTTTAGATTAGAATAGAAGAGAAATGAAATGAGCAGACATTCTTAACAGACACGAAATATAGCTCAAAAGGTCAGAAATTCTACTACAAACGAATGCATTTATTAAAAAAATAAATAAAGTGATTTTATTGAAAACCATTTTTTCCAGGCTTTCGCGGGCCACATAAAATGATGTAGCGGGCCAGAACTGGCCCCAGGGCCTTGAGTTTGACACCTGTGCCCTAGAGCAGTGCTTCTCAAATATTTTCTGTTACGCCCTCCCTAGGAAGAAGTACATTTTGCGCAGCCACAAATTAATCCCGCATAACAAACACCTCCCTCCTCCCATCCATATAACCCGCCAATACAAATCAAACACCCGCACAACACACTCAATCCCACAGCCCAAAGTACCGGTTACCTCCGCAAAGTTCATACAGCACATATATTTCCCCAAAGTTACGTACGTGACATGCACATAGCGGCACGCACGTACGGGCAAGCGATCAAATGTTTGGAAGCCGCAGCTACGTACTCACGGTAGCGCGTATCCAACTCAAAGTCCTCCTGGTGAGAGTCTCTGTTGTCCCAGTTCTCCACAGGCCAATGGTAAAGCTTGACTGTCATATTTTGGGAATGTAAACAATGAAACACCGGCTACGTGTTTGTGTTGCTGCAGCCGGCCGCTAATACACCGCTTCCCACCTACAGCTTTTTTCTTTGCTGTCTTCATTGTTCATTAAACAAATTGCAAAAGATTCACCAACACAGATGTCCAGAATACTGTGGAATTTTGCGATGAAAACAGACGACTTAATAGCTGGCCACAATGCTGTCCCAAAATGTCCGCTACAGTCTTCCCCAGGGCAGCTGTGGCTACAAAAGTAGCTTACCACCACCAGGTGTGAATGAATGATGGGTTTTTAACATGTAAAGCGACTTTGAGTACTTAGAAAAGCGCTATATAAATCCCAGATATTATTATTATTATTATTGTTACAATCCGTGACGTCACGCGCAAACGTCATTATACCGAGACGTTTTCAGCAGAATATTTCGCGGAATATTTAAAATTGCACTTTACTAATCTAACCCGGCCGTATTGGCATGTGTTGCAATGTTAAGATTTCATCATTGATATATAAACTATCAGACTGTGTGGTCGGTAGTAGAGGGTTTCAGTAGTACTCTACAAACTGACTTTACGAAGTGTGCATGTTGTTACGTTTCAAACAAAAGTGCCACGTAACTACAATAATGTTAATAATAATAATAATAACGCTTTTATCTAGAACAGGGGTTGGCAACCTTTACCATTCAAAGAGACATTTTGACCCGTTTCACAAATTAAAGAAAACAATGGGAGCCACAAAACTCTTTTGAAATTTCAAATGAAATAACACTGCATACAAAGTTTTTTTTTGCTTTGTGCTATGTATAAACCAGGGGTCTCAGACACGTGGCCCGCACCTTAATATGAAAATTTTATGTTAGTGCGGCCCACAAGTTTTATATGAATGGCGCTTGACAGCGTCATACTTGCCAACCCTCCCAATTTTTCCGGAAACTCCCGAATTTCAGGGCAACTATTCTCTCGAATGTCTGCTGGTTTTCACCCAAACAGCAATAATAAGGGCGTGCCGTGGTGGCATTGCCAGCCCAGTCACATGTTATATGAGACTTCTGCAGACACACATGAGTGACTCAAGTATGACCAAGTATGCCTTGCAGTCATACTTGGTCAACAGCCATACAGGTCACACTCAGGGTGGCCGTATAAACAACTTTAACACTCTTACTAATATGCGCCACACCAAACAAGAATGACAAACACATTTCGGGAGAACATTCGCACCGTAACACAACATAAACACAACAGAACAAATACCCAGAATCCCATGCATCCCTAACTCTTCCGGGCTACATTATACACCCCCGCTACCACCAAACCCCGCCCCCCCCCACACATCAACACCCCCCCTCCGTGCGTCGGTTGAGGTGGGCAGGTGGTGGTGTGTTTAAGCAGAGGCCGCATACGACATGTGACTGGGCCGGCACGCAGATAGTCTGGTGAAAAAGCGGCAAAACGACAGGTTGTAGAGGACGCTAAAGGCAGTGCCATCACGGCACGCCCTCAATATTGTTGTCTGGGTGAAACTCGGAGAATGTTTGCTCCGGGAGATTTCCGGGAGAGGCACTGAAATCCGGAAGTCTCCCGGAAAAATAGGGAGGGTCGGCAGGTATGCAGCTGAGCCGCATCAGAGTGATCAAAGAGCCGCATGCGGCTCCCTAGCCGCGGGTTTCCGACCCCCTGATCTAGAAGGTAGACTTTTACAAGATCACTTAGAAACTCCTCTCAGTTCCTTCAATATCCTTGTTATCGAGATCATTTTAAAACCCAAATTACAGTAAGAAATTAAATTATTTAATTTGACTTAATATAATAATAATAATAATATTAATAATACTAATTATTATTATCATTATTATTAATGCAATCCACCATTTTTCCACTACATTTCTTGGTAGGAACTGTAGGTCCACATGGAATGTCCACAGTCAAAAACATTCCAGTAAAGAAGCAAATAATTGTTTTTCCTTTTACTGTTTACTACAGGAGGTAGAAATAATGTTTACATTATGATACAACAGAAAATGTTTTACAATATTGCTTACTGTGAACAAAATGAAACACACAACAACATTCTGAACAAAACAACAGCTAAAAACCTAAAAACTGTTACTGTATGGCGTTATTGACATGTCAAGTGGGAATAGAAACAATCCATGTAATAATGCAATACTGTACTTACTTGTTGGTTTGTTGAAAGATGCGTATAA
The DNA here is from genome assembly GCF_033978785.1 of Entelurus aequoreus. Taxonomy (NCBI): domain Eukaryota; kingdom Metazoa; phylum Chordata; class Actinopteri; order Syngnathiformes; family Syngnathidae; genus Entelurus; species Entelurus aequoreus. The sequence continues at coordinate 29,956,867 of NC_084734.1, forward strand.
TGGAGGCAACCGTTGACCGCCTCAAATTGCGCTGCACTCTTTCACCAGCCTCTCTTCGTGAAAGAGCGTGGTTGATCACATGGTCAATGATTGTGGCACCAATTTGATTACTGACTACTGTTTTTGCAGCCCTTGGAATTCCACCACACCTCTACCTTGCCCTCTCCTTGGGTCTTTTCTTCTCCGTTGTCCCCTTGCTCTTACTCTTCTTCTTCCAGACATTACAGTGTTTGTTTTTTTCTTGTTCCAAAAACATCACTTCTCAAAGTCCTCCTGACCACTTCCATTGAGTCCAAATCAGACTTGAATAAGCTGTGGTTGGCCCTATTTACCCAACATAAATTATCTGTGTCAATGTTTCTATTATTTACTGTAATCTCAGCTGAGATATATTGTTTTTGAACTGATATCATTGCAGAAACAGAGGTTTTTTATACTGTATCTAAGGTTTGGAGTATTTGCTATTGTGGAATGTTGTGTGTTGACATTCGTAAATAATACAAAAACAATCCATCATTTTGTTGTAATATATACAGTAGCTTGTCTGTTAAGAAAATGTGAGACTTGTGGAAATGTGTTCACTGACTGCACATTGTGTGAGAACAACCTGAAATGTGTGGATGGTTTGGCCACAAAAGACCGATGCTGTGCTAATTGTGTTCGGAGTTTTGAAAATGTCACAACTGGTAGGAAAAACACTTGTAGCGACTGAAAACAACTTTAAGTCAGGGCTACTGATGTGTATTTCTGGTCTTGTCATCCTCGTCCGTGACACGGCAGTGCGGCTGGATCAAAAGAGACGCCGGAGACGCTTTACTGAACCAAAAGTTGCTTTATTACAAGCGAGTGTCATTATATAGGACTGCAGTTCCTGGAGGAGGTCAGGTCAAGAAAATGAGGCACTCCTAACTTGGAGGAGTCGAACCATAGTCTTATATTCCTTCTTTCTCTGTCTGGGTGTGTGTTAATACAGGAAAGTACAACCTGACCATGTAAGGACCATGTGTATACCATGAATTGAGTAACGTGGACCCCGACTTAAACAAGTTGGAAAACTTATTCGGGTGTTACCATTTAGTGGTCAATTGTACGGAATATGTACTGTACTGTGCAATCTACTAATAAAAGTTTCAATCAATCAATCAAAGTGTGTAAGTGACCGGGAAGACAACAGATGTATACCATAACTTGTAGGTTGACGTTAGATAAACATGGAGTCTCTCCTCCAGGATAGAGGTATAACTTTTGCATTCCGAAGCCTGGTTTTATTGCTTCTTCTTGTGAGAGAGCTAATTCCAGTCCACATGCCAATGTCCAAATAAGGCTCCTTATTTTATTATGGGCTCAACCACTATTTACTTAAACCTGGTGGTTCGCTTTCTCCAAGTTGAATATAAACATTCACCATATGTAGAACATAATATGAGTTAAAGGCCTACTGAAATGAAATGTTCTTATTTAAACGGGGATAGCAGATCCATTCTATGTGTCATACTTGATCATTTCGCGATATTGCCATATTTTTGCTGAAAGGATTTAGTAGAGAAAATCGACGATAAAGTTTGCAACTTTTGGTCGCTGATAAAAAAAGCCTTGCCTGTACCGGAAGTAGCGTGACGTCACAGGTTGAAAGGCTCCTCACATTTCCCCATTGTTTACACCAGCAGCGAGAGCGATTCGGGCAGAGAAAGCGACGATTACCCCGTTAATTTGAGCGAGGATGAAAGATTCGTGGATGAGGAAAGTGAGAGTGAAGGACTAGAGTGCAGTGCAGGACGTATATTTTTTCGTTCTGACCGTAACTTAGGTACAAGGGCTCATTGGATTCCACACGTTCTCCTTTTTCTGTTGTGGATCATGGATTTGTATTTTAAACCACCTCGGATACTATATCCTCTTGAAAATGAGAGTCGAGAACGCGAAATGGACATTCACAGTGACTTTTATCTCCACGACAATACATCGGCGAAGCACTTTAGCTACGGAGCTAACGTGATAGCATCGTGTAAATGCAGATAGAAACCAAAGAAATAAGCCCCTGACTGGAAGGATAGACAGAAAATCAACAATACTACCAAACACTGGACCTGTAACCACACGGTCAATGCTGTCCAACCTGGCGAAGCCTAGCAATGCTGTTGCTAACGACACCATTGAAGCTAACTTAGCTACAGGACTTCGACAGAGCTATGCTAAAAACATTAGCTATCCACCTACGCCAGCCCTCATCTGCTCATCAACACCCGTGCTCACCTGCGTTCCAGCGATTGACGGCGCGACGAAGGACTTCACCCGATCATCGATGCGGTCGGCGGCTAGCGTCGGATAGCGCGTCTGCTATCCAACTCAAAGTCCTCCTGGTTGTGTTGCTGCAGCCGGCCGCTAATACACCGATCCCACCTACAGCTTTCCTCTTTGCAGTCTCCATTGTTCATTAAACAAATTGCAAAATATTCACCAACACAGATGTCCAGAATACTGTGGAATTTTGCGATGAAAACAGAGCTGTTTGTATTGGGATACAATGTGTCCCAATACTTCCGCTTCAACCATTGACGTCACGCGCAAACGTCATCATACATAGACGTTTTCAACCGGAAGTTTCGCGGGAAATTTAAAATTGCACTCTATAAGTTAACCTGGCCTTATTGGCATGTGTTGCAATGTTAAGATTTCATCGTTGATATATAAACTATTAGACTGCGTGGTCGGTAGTAGTGGGTTTCAGTACGCCTTTAATTCATTAACTTCACTACAAAAACATAAATGACAAATTATTAAAATCACAAGAGAATGTAATGACAATTAAAAAATAAGCCTTAAAACATTGCAATTTTTGCCACAATTATTTGAAAATGCTGCCGGGAAATTAACAATGAAAAAAAAAGCCCCCTAAATCCTGGAAGAATTAGTCTAATAGCTAATATAACAGCTTATATTGGAGCTAATACAGACATAGGCCAGTGGTCATGGTCATCTTCTGAATAATATTTTTTTGGTTCAGATCTGAAAAAGGTGTTTACAGAAGCTGTGGTCAAAAGTCGACTAATTTAGTAACCATACGTAAATGTGGCGATTGTCTGAAACAGAGAGCGACTGTTTGGTCAGTGTCATCCTCCTCTGATGCTCACAGAGGTTCACGTGTCTTCACAGCACTCGCTGGGTCGCCAGGGTATAAATTCCTGGCAGCTTTATTATCCACTTATAATTCACAATTCACTTCACTTCATCTAACTCCACACTAACACCACCCTCACTAACAAGACCTTTTTATATTGACGAGTAGAACAACGAGAGGTAAGTAAGACTGTTTTGTCTTACCTTCTTAGCAAAGAAATACTATTTGCTTTCCTGATATACAATATGAATGTTTGCGATTTGTGAAATAATACAAGTAATTGGTCATAATTATAACACTCACAGTGACTTCATCCGTCATCGGACCTTAAAGTAAGAAATGACTGAGATGCTTTAATAAGTTGCAAGTATTGAGGAGAAAATTGTGTGAGTTATGAAGAGTGTCCATACAGAAATGTACATTTACAGTATTGGTTTGACTGAGTGGTCTTTACGATTGTTGATACAGTTTTTTCCATTTGCTTACACACAATTTTACTAACTGTGTGTCTTTTTTCAAAAGGATTTACACACTTTTCCAAACACCACATTCAATTTTCTTAATTCCTAGATTATTTGCAAAATGACACACTTCGGTCAAAACATTAATCAAAATAAAGCAAGCATTTGTAAAAATGCAGTTTTATTTTCATCTCACTCACACAGACTTCAAATGATAAGACGCTATTGGAGTGAGTTACCCAGAACAGTGATAAATACAAAACACATTTGTAAAAAACCCTATTTTACTATAAGAAATGACATGTTTGGGGCATTTTACCCGAGCTTTTTAAGCATACGTGAAGAATGGTTACTGTAACTTGACAAAATATATCGGCAAATCCATAGCAATCATCATTTTTGACTTTGAAGCGGGCCTATATGTAAGGACCTAAAGACAAAGTAAAAATATCCTGTAATCTTTTCAAGAACTGCTCAACAATGATGCTGCAAACTTAAAATATGTATTTTTACCACAGTCAGGTAAAGTAACATATCACAGTAGTCAACAATGACATGCAGTACAAATTAAAATCTGAGACAAATACAAAGGTTTGAAAAAAAATCTGTGGATAAATAAAAATGACAGCATTGAGTATAGGCCACATGTGCAGATTTAGGCAACAGCAAGGTTTGAAAAAAAATCTGGAGAGAAAGATGTGTGTATCACACTCCTACTAAATGTGTAAAGTGTGAAAATGGGTGTATAACAATTCTTATGTGCGTAAGAGATGGGAAGGTGTGTGTAAAAGCATTGTGTGTAATATTTCGCAAAAACTGTGAAGCAGAGTCTATGCCTAATATTAGACAAATCTGCACAGTGGTTTTGTTTACTGTGTGTAGACTTTTGTTAACTGTGTGAAAATAAAAAATTTAGTTTGTAAGCAATTGGAAAAAACTGCAAGTTAGATTTTTTCTGTAAAAGGAAGGATCATGGCTAAAAAGCAGAATGCTGTATACAATAAATAGATAACTTGATAAGTAATGACAGGAGAGACAGAATAACAACATTATGAAGGAATAGGTAGAGAATGAATTATGATGAATATGGAAAAATATCAAAAATATCGTTTTTCTTCTTCTTTATACACAGAGAGTGAGGGTACGAGGATGGAACGCAAGTTTAATTGACGTCCCTTGTACTTTTTATAAACTGTATCGAGAATCTGAAATTATCTGAAATACCGTATTTCCTTGAATAGCCGCCGGGGCGCTAATTAATTTAAAACCTCTTCTCACTCCTGCGCTTACCAAAAGCATGCGGGATGGGCAAGCATGCGCTAATTATTTTAAAATCTCTTCTCACTCTGGTGCTTACCTTATCATGAAAAGCACATTTAATAAAAAAACGTTATTTTGGTCTTACCTTTACTTATAAATGATGTCCATGTGCAGTTGCTTCTGATCAAAGGCAGTCTTCCTTATCTTTCTTCAGTTTTAAAAGTCTCTGGAGAGCTTCCTTTAATTATTACCTCCTGCTTCGATTGAAAGTCCAGTTTAGAAAACGGTTTTATTTTAGATATGTAATCCTCCATGGTAAAAGTGCAAGCAAGCGATCGCTGCTCACGCTTGCTGCTTGTTGTCTTCTTCTGCAGCACCGGTCTTCTGCAGTACTGGTAGTCGCAAGAAGGATCACTAGCGCCCTCTACCACCAGGAGGCGGGAGTCATTTAATGACTCATATTTGACCCGGCGGAAGTGCCGAGCATGCGCTAATTATTTTGCGAAACGAGTTTGACCCGGCTGTAATTCCAGGCAGGCGAATACTATATTCCCGGCGGCAATTCAAGGAAATACGGTAAATCGAATTGGTGCTTGATCCTCCCAAAACCCAACAATTTTAACATGTAACGTGCCTTTTAAAAAGGAAAAGTAACTTTTACATTGTATGAAAAACTAAACAAGGGAATGTACTACAAACAACTTCAGTAGTTTAATGAAATAATGTAATGATAACGTACGAGCAGTAGTCACCCACGTTTTTGAGCCGAAGAACTTTGGTCTGAGCCATGAACCAAAGCAAAATCTGGCCATGCACCAACTGTCATTATATTTTAATATATTGTATAATGTCAAACGATTAAAATATGTAATCGTCATTAATCACATTTTGTCCATAATTAACTCATAATTAATCACAAATAGTAGTTTTATCTATAAATTAGTGCACCTTATTAATATGTCCACCCAACATGGGCCTTGCCAATTTGTTTGATTTACTCAAATGTTTGTTTTTTAAACATAATGCTTTTTTCACAGCTCAACACAAAATGGACACACACACAAACATATATTTTCCACCTGGGGTTTAATTCAGTCCCTTAGTGCTCTCCCAATCTGCCTCGAGTCACATGCTTGTGGTATGTCAGCACCAGTGTTGGGACTAACGCGTTACAAAGTAACGCGTTACTGTAACGCCGTTAGTTTCGGCGGTAACTAGTAATGTAACGCGTTATTTTTTTATATTCAGTAACTCAGTTACCGTTACTACATGATGCGTTACTGCATTATTTTACGTTATTTTTTATGTAGTATCGGCTAGAAACAGATGCGCTGCGGTGTCGTTCTTCTAAATCTTCCTCTGTCACAAGCCAGAGAGAAGAAAAGAGGCGTGTGTGTGTGTCTGGGTGTGGGTATGGGAAGGGGAGGCACACACGTGATCCGCGGTTTGATATATAAAACAAAACAAAAAGGTTGTTCGCATGCACGTTCAGTCCACACACAGCGTGGTCATGGCGAGCGGAGTAACGGAGGAGCTTGAACGCCCCGCACCATTTAATCGGTGTGTTTATAGGTGCAGACTCCGTTGTGCAAAACGAGGGTTTTAAACACATGCTGAACGTGCTTGAGCCACGTTACGACATCCCGTCGCGCACCCACATCAGTGATAAGATTGTGCCAGATCTTTATGAGCAGGAGAAGAAAAAAGTTGTGGATGAACTATCCCGAGCATCATCTGTTGCGCTCACGACTAAGGCTGCAGCTAACGATTATTTTTCTATCGATTAATCTATAGATTATTTTTTCGATTAATCGGTTAATCTATAGATTATTTTTTTCGATTAATCTATAGATTATTTTTTTTCGATTAATCTATAGATTATTTTTCCTTTTACCGATTATTTTTTTATTCAAAATGAAGATGAAAAAATAAATGTAGGCCCGTTTTTTCAAAAGGCATGGCTTTTATTTACAAAAAAAAAGAAGTATGGCCACTCAGTCAACATTGACAACAACATGACTAAATATTCTGTAACAATGTAAACATTTAAAACTTTTAACATTTAACAAAATTAAAAGTAGCTTATTTGCTTTTTAATGTGCAAATATAAAAGTCAACATCCAGTGCAAATCTTAATATTCTGCAATAGTATAAGCATTTCAAAAGTAAAAGTATTGCTTATTTTGCTTTAAAATGTGCAAAAATAAATATAAACAACCAATACAAAAAAGTGCAAAACGAAATATTCTGTAACAACAGTGTAAACATTTCAACAAAAGTGAAAGTATTGCTTGTTTGCTAAAATGTGCAAAAATAAAGATAAACATCCAATACAAAAAAGTGCCAATCTAAATATTCTGGAGCACTGTAAACATTAAGTATTGCTTTTAAAATGTGCAAAATAAACATCCAGTCCAACACAGTACACAATAACCAATTCTACTCATTCCAGTGAGTGACTAACAGTTGTAATGAAGAAAGGTTAGCATGTGTACACATGTTTGGTTCTTTTCTTGTTTACAATATTCCCAGCAGCTGAAAATAGGCGCTCAGAAGGGGTCGATGTGGCTGGAACTGTGAGGTAATTAGCCTTCACCTCAAGCCAGGACTGCGAGCGAGCTGAGCTGCAGTTTAAGTTTCTAGAAGGTCAACGGGCTCATAGTGATGTTACTAGTAGTTGACTGGGAGGTGTTTATTATCATTTGGGGAGAGTCCGCTGCCTGATGCTCACCTGCTAAACACCTATCTGCTCCACGCTGAAGCGCTGACTACATGCGCTCTGAATACACACTGCTGATTGGCTGGTAATGCTTCGTGTGTACCAATCAGATGGTTGTGTGGGTGGGACAATGCTGCGTGTGTACCAATCAGATGGTTGTGTGGGTGGGACAATGCTGCGTGCTGAGACAGAGGCAGACGGAGCAAAGCAGCTTGTTAACACTTTAGCTTTAGCTTAGAAACTCGTTCGGTACACCCCCGTACCGAACCGAAAGCCCCGTACCGAAACAGTTCAATACAAAACACGTACCATTACACCCCTAGCAGATACAAATGACACATTCATGTTTTTGTGTAATGATGACAGCGTATGCTCGCGCGGACGATTGACTAGTTGATGGTTTTCTTTTCAAATGTTCGTTCATAGCCGTTGTGCTGCTATGATAGGCCATTTCTGCTCGACACAGTGTGCATACAACAACATTATTAGGCCGTTTATTGAAATACTCCCACACTTTTGACCACTTTTGGCATGCTTTTCCCCCCTCGCTCGCACCGCTCGCATCGTCTGCTTTGATCGTCTGCTTTGCGGTCCGCCATGACGGTAGTGTGACGTAAATATGCGACGCGTCGATGCACAAAAACGGCATCGCCGTATTTACGTAACCGATGACGTCGACTACGTTGACGCGTCGTTTCAGCCTTACTCACGACAGACTGATGCACGTCCAGGGAAACTATGTGACGATAAGCGCTCACTTTATCACAGCAGACTGGCAGATGAGAAGACACGCCCCCTCTACGAGAGTCACATTGCGCAGATACTGACACAAGCAGTGGAGGAATGGAAGATAAAGATATCCCAGTCACAAGTGATAATGCCAAAAATCAAATAATTGCAGTGAATGAGGCAGGACTGGGACCACAGGTAGGTGCTTTGCACATGTAGTGAATTTGGCATCACATCTCAGTCAATAGGATGGATCAGGAAGGAGGTTTCCTAGCACAACAGCTGCTCATGTGCTTAAGACAAAGCAAGAAATGCTAAAGCTGCTGTAGTGGATTGTCCAAGACATTGACGCATTTAGATAACAAACAAGACACACACAAGCCAAAATCACTGTCGAGTTCCGGTCTTCTGCCATTTTTTATGTCTTTTGTGCGTCATTGTTTGTTATCTAAATGCGTCAATGTCTTGTTGTTTTTCCTATCTGTCTCTTGTGCGTCATTGTTTGTTATCTATATGCGTCAATGTCTTGTTGTTTTTCCTATCTGTTCCATAACAACTCGAATCCTTTAGACAGTCAACACATTCTGTAGACAGGTTGGCACGACTTAACATTCACTTTTGTCCCACTGGCACAGAATAGGAAATAAATCAAATGAGCGTACATTCCCATTAGACATGCAATATAGGTCAAAGGTCAGAAATTCTACTACACTGCCTACTCATAAAGCTCATACATGATGTCCCAACGAAGTGGAACTCAACTTATGATATGTTGGAGCAGCAGGCAGCTATATACTCTGCATTGACCCACAAGACCCTGAAGGCAAATGTCAAAGACATCATCAACCTGTCTGATGATGATGTGAGAGTGGCAGAGGAGGTCCTCCAGGTGCTTAAACCCCTCAAAAGTGTTACATCTCTACTGAGCACTGAAACTTTACCATCTGTGTCAATGATCCTGCCACCGAAAACAAGGATTCTACAATCCATGGCTCCAAGTGTGGAAGACAGCAGCATCACTCCAGATGTCAGACTTTATTTCACTACCTATGTTTCAAGGAAGATGATGTGCCTTCTTATGTTGCACTTTAACTTGTTTTTTATTAATGGTCATGGGTCCAAGTTTAAAGAAAGGAGAAATGCCTTTTTATGTTGCACTGTTTTTCATTAATTATGTTAAAATGAAAATAAAAATGCATGTCAAGTTGATCAACAGATTGTATTATTCTCCAGTGCAATAACAGTACTGAAATGAAGGCTAAAAGGGCATTAATGGGAGCTTTAAAAAAAAAGAAGAAAAAAAGAAGTAACTAAATAGTTACTCTTCCCAGTAACGCATTACTTTTTGATGTAAGTAACTGAGTTAGTAACTGAGTTACTTTTGAAATTAAGTAACTAGTAATTGTAACTAGTTACTGGTTTTCAGTAACTAACCCAACACTGGTCAGCACTGAAAGTAGTCAAATAAAAGTTACACCTGTATGTTGTGTTTGATTGAGAAGGGGTGAATAGCGTCGTCCTTCTTTAGCTGACCGCCTTGTTTTTTATAGTGAAGTGAATTATATATGTATAGCGCTTTTTCTCTAACGACTCAAAGCGCTGTACATAGTCAAACCCATTATCTAAGTTACATTTAAACCATTTTGTTTTGTATCCACAATAAATCGACAAAAACTCAGTACTTTGGAGCAATGTTCACAGACTCTATTTGGCTGTTAGCTTCTCGTTATGGCCGAGCGGTGGTGGTCGTGGTTGAGTTGTTCGATTTTGGAGGCTGGAAAAAGTTTGATGTGTTGCATTATAATGCATTGTTTCCTAATATTTTTGGGGGTCTCCCAGTAAATTCCCAGGTATTGACCGGTCAATCGGGTTGGCTACTCCTGATGTACAGCATTTACCTCGTACAGCGGACTTGTACGTCATCTCCTTTCAGCTGCTTCTCCGTCAAACACACCATCAGCTGTGATCTGCTGTTGATCTTTACTTTGTATTTTGTAGAAGCTCCTTAATCATTATCCCCTGTAAGGGCCGAGGTGAATTACAAACCCCGTTTCCATATGAGTTGGGAAATTATGTTAGATGTAAATATAAACGGAATACAATGATTTGCAAATCCTTTTCAACCCATATTCAGTTGAATATGCTACAAAGACAACATATTTGATGTTCAAACTAATAAACTTTTTTTTTTGTGCAAATAATCATTAACTTTAGAATATGATGCCAGCAACACGTGACAAAGAAGTTGGGAAAGGTGGCAATAAATACTGATAACGTTGAGGAATGCTCATCAAACACTTATTTGGAACATCCCACAGGTGAACAGGCAAATTGGGAACAGGTGGGTGCCATGATTGGGTATAAAAGTAGATTGCATGAAATGCTCAGTCATTCACAAACAAGGATGGGGTGAGGGTCACCACTTTGTCAACAAATGCGTGAGTAAATTGTTGAACAGTTTAAGAAAAACCTTTCTCAACCAGCTATTGCAAGGAATTTAGGGATTTCACCATCTACGGTGCGTAATATCATCAAAGGGTTCAGAGAATCTGGAGAAATCACAGCACGTAAGCAGCTAAGCCCGTGACCTTCGATCGCTCAGGCTGTACTGCATCAACAAGCGACATCAGTGTGTAAAGGATATCACCACATGGGCTCAGGAACACTTCAGAAACCCACTGTCAGTAACTACAGTTGGTCGCTACATCTGTAAGTGCAAGTTAAAACTGTCCTATGCAAGGCGAAAACCGTTTATCAACAACACCCAGAAACGCCGTCGGCTTTGCTGGGCCTGAGCTCATCTAAGATGGACTGATACAAATTAGAAAAGTGTTCTGTGGTCTGACGAGTCCACATTTCAAATTGTTTTTGGAAAATGTGGACGTCGTGTCTTCTGGACCAAAGAGGAAAAGAACCATCCGGATTGTTATAGGCGCAAAGTTGAAAAGCCAGCATCTGTGATGGTATGGGGGTGTATTAGTGCCAAAGACATGGGTAACTTACACATCTGTGAAGGCGCCATTAAAGCTGAAAGGTACATACAGGTTTTGGAGCAACATATGTTGCCATCCAAGCAACGTTACCATGGACGCCCCTGCTTATTTCAGCAAGACAATGCCAAGCCACGTGTTACATCAACGTGGCTTCATACTAAAAGAGTGCGGGTACTAGACTGGCCTGCCTGTAGTCCAGACCTGTCTCCCATTGAACATGTGTGGCGCATTATGAAGCATAAAATACCACAACGGAGACCCCCGGACTGTTGAACAACTTAAGCTGTACATCAAGCAAGAATGGGAAAGAATTCCACCTTAGAAGCTTAAAAAATGTGTCTCCTCAGTTCCCAAACGTTTACTGAGTGTTGTTAAAAGGAAAGGCCATGTAACACAGTGGTGAACATGCCCTTTCCCAACTACTTTGGCACATGTTGCAGCCATGAAATTCTAAGTTAATTATTATTTGCAAAAAAATAATAAAGTTTATGAGTTTGAGCATCAAATATCTTGTCTTTGTAGTGCATTCAACTGAATATGGGTTGAAAAGGATTTGCAAATCATTGTATTCCGTTTATATTTACATCTAACACAATTTCCCAACTCATAGGGAAACAGGGTTTGTATTTGTTGCCACATGTTTTTTCATAACCTGACTCTCGCCAGATCCTTGTAGTTCGCTGAGCTCCACACAAGGATCTGGGAGTTCTCAAAAGGAGATGTATTTCAGAAGACGGGGCCTTGTCAAAAAATCATTGTATGTGATTGGATAAACCACTTGTCCGTTATCTTGAATGACGTGCTACTTCAACCATTCACATCGAAATCAACCCGTGAAGCTGATGAGAGCGACACTGGGAAATCCAAAACAGAACAGCCGACTTATTGGATAACGACAGAGTGAAAAGTTAGAGAACTTTTACTGAAACAACGCAGCAATGTCAGTAGACGATCGATGTCGCAAAAGAGTTGTATTAGCAGAATCAATGTCAGCACACGACTCCTCGCTGCATGCCGCCATTGTTGTTTGAATCAAACAGTCGCTTCGGCGCTACGTCACATCTATGAAATCCCGCCCGGCGATCCTGATTGGTTCATTATTTTTTGCTATCTTAAAGGAGTTTGCAATGCCCTCGAGCCAAGATCCTTGTGTGGAGCTCAGCGAACTACAAACCCCGTTTCCATATGAGTTGGGGAATTTTGTTAGATGTAAATATAAACGGAATGCAATGATTTGCAAATCATTTTCAACCCATATTCAGTTGAATATGCTACATAGACAACATATTGTATTTTCAAACTGATAAACATTTTTTTTTGTGCAAATAATCATTAACTTTAGAATTTGATGCCAGGAACATGTGACAAAGAAGTTGGGAAAGGTGGCAATAAATATTGAGAGAGTTGAGGAATGCTCATCAAACACTTATTTGGAACATACCCCTGGTGAACAGGCAAATTGGGAACAGGTGGGTGCCATGATTAGGTGTAAAAGTAGATTCCACGAAATGCTCAGTCATTCACAAGCAAGGATGGGGCGAGAGTTTGCAATGTCCTCGAGCCAAGATCCTTGTGTGGAGCTCAGCGAACTACAAGGATCTGGCGAGGGTCAGATTAGTTTAAAAAAAAAAAAAAAAAAAGCCTAGTGTGGAGGGAGAGTGTGATCAGCGCACCTGCAGGAGCAAAGGTCACTGCCTCTGTCAATGGTGTTGAGGGCGGAGCACCATTGGCTAGAGGCGGGGCATGTGCTGAACGGCGAGACACAGCTGGCAGGTGATTAGATTTCACAGGTGGTACGTGGTGATCTAATCATCTGTTGTCTTTAACAATGAAAGGAGGCTCCGGTTCCCTTGTTTTTATGTTTTATTTATTTTATTTATTTATTTTTTATTGTGTTCTGAAGGCAACACAATATGTAAGTGTCTAAATTAGCTATAATAGCCTACTATCAAAATGACAGCGTGTCACAGGCTGACGCAAGTCTTTGTTGACAGAAATGTTGAAATGTAATATTTTTTCTACACATTTTTACAACATTGGTAATCATTAGTAAAACGGATGCTTCTCAGAGGGTGACATAACTCCTGAAAATTACTGGCTTGGAATGGTCAAAAGTATATATGTGTGTGTCCAAGTTAAAGAAAACAACAGGCCGTCTTCTTCTAATGGATTTATTGCAATCTTTGCAAGCTGGTTAATGTTTGCTGTGGTCTGGAACGACATGGCGCACAAACAACTATCAGAAATGCAGCCAGTATTACATACAGATAATGTGTCATGAGACATGCAAATATAAATTAAATACAAAGAGGACATAAACATCACTGCACATCATAATGGCAGCTACAGTTTCCATCTTAAAGATCTAAAAAAAATATTTGAGAATGTCCGGCGGGCCGGATTGAAAAGCTCAAAGGGGCTTAATTTGCCCAGGTCAACCCTGAACATTGGGCATATGCACACACACATCCCCGTGCCCCACCCTGAAAACCTGAATTTCCCCCTCGGGGACTAATAAAGTAAACGAATGAACAAACAAATGAAGCCTAAAAATGATGTGAAGCGAGGGATGACTGTAGGTGGTTAAGTATAAACACTTGTTTTGAGCATGTGGCATTCTGGGATATGTGGTTTTTAATGTGTAGTAGGACACAAAACAACACTGAAATGATATAAACACTGTATGCTGTTTCCCCTCCAACATCTTAGCTGAATGCTTCAAAAAGGTTCTCCCGTGAAGGCACGTCCTTCGTTTGGTTCTCTCATACTTCCCTGCATTTAAACTGCACTAAACTTCCAACTGTATGTTCATACATTATTTTCCCTCACGAGGGGCTACGAGCTAAAGTGTGTATCACTTGTGCAGGTCGGACTCCCAACAATGAACAGTCAGTCAGCCATCAACAAAGACGTCTTCATCCCCTGTGATGAGCGGATGCTGGTGGCGGTGGAGGTGCGCAGGAGGAAAAAGAAGAGGATGTCTTTCCTGTCCCACGTATCCAAAGGAGAATATGCAACTTTCATTTGTGTGTCAGGTAAAAGCTGAGTTTTTAGTCGCATGGCAGTATTGGGGAAGGAAGTACATGCAGGATTACCGTACTTTTCGGACTATAAGGCGCACTTAAAGTCCTTTCATTTTGTCAAAACTCGACACTGCGCCTTATAACCCGGTGCGCCTAATGTACGGAATAATTTTGGTTGTGCTTACCGACCTCCAAGCTATTTTATTTGGTACATGGTGAAATGATAAGTGTGACCAGTAGATGGCAGTCACACATAAGAGATATGTGTAGACTGCAATATGATAGCATTCACAAATAAGAGATAGGTGTGGACTGCAATATGACTCTAGTAAACAACACCAAAATGTTATATGTTCCATTAAAAATATAGAACATTACACACGGCGCTCAAAAATCTATCAAAATGTTTTAGTACGACTTTGGTAAGCTATGAAGCCGCACCGCTTGATGGATTGTACTGTGCTTCAACATACGAGTATTATTATGGTGTGTGTATAAGGTAAGACATATTATCTGGCATTAAAAGCAACTTTTCTTACCTTCTGGTACCTGCTGATCTGTATTTGGGATCTTCATAAGTCCTGAAAATTTGCATGCGTCAGCCTTTGTAGTCGATAAGCTTCTTCTTTTTCTCTATCTTCTTGTTATGTGACATTCATCCTACGCTGTTGCCATTTCTAATATAAAGTAGTGTAAAGTTCTTACTTATATCTGTCAGTAAACTCGCCATGAAAGCGCTAAAACATACCGGTGTAGTGAGTTTACATTATTCACCCAAGGAACTTTAGTTATTAGAGGTCCGGTCGGACGGTTTTTCATGGGACACATTTCCGGTGTTGTTGTTTACGGATAGATAGATAGATAGATAGATAGATAGATAGATAGATAGATAGATAGGTCTTTATTGTCATTGCACAAGTACAACGAAACTTTGTTTTCAGCACAAACCTGTTCAAGATTAGACAAACAAACAGTGTACAGGGTTACAGAACAGGAACGCTGATGGGTCGCCACGAGGCGCCCCGTAAAAGATGGGGGAAAAGGTAAAACGCTGGGGAAGGATGAGTAAAAAAATACAATCTAGACTGGGCTCCTAAGGGGGCCTCTGATTAGGGTTCGGGACGCTCACCTGCTCCCGGGCACTAATCAGAGAGCTATTTATTCTTGCTTTTCGTCACACTCAGTCTGGCTGTCTTGTTTGCTCCATGCAACAAGTTAGGTGTGTTTACCGTTTGATTCTTGAGCTAAGCTTTGCCATTAGTTTGCTTGTTTCCCATGCTAAGCTTTCCCGTTAGCTTTTCCATAGCTACCCGTGCTATCGGCACGCTCGCCTGTATTTTTGTATTTTGCCCGATTTATGGAAAATAAAAAATGTTCCTACCTGCACACTGCCTCCGGAGTTCTGTCTGCATCTTGGGGAAACGATCCGCGCATTAACGTGCGACCCTGCCGTAATACTACATCCTTTGACTTGAAACGCCTCTGGTTCTTATGGTTAAGATTGTGTTTAAGTTATGTGTGCTATTTTTGTTCCTTGTAATTGTTTTAGACCTTTACACAGAACGTGATGCTTTTCAAAGACTTTCCAAAAGTAACGGATATTGAACGTTGTCTGTGCAGTGACAAACACCAGGCCACTACAGCTGATCATTTCAAAAGTGAAACAGTTCAGGGGCTCCTCAAGCTTCACAAGGACATCCCAGTGGATGGTGGAGCAGCTCCGACAGGTCAACGGCATCAACCCCAACAAGGTTGCATCCCAATTTGTCTTCTATAAAAAAAGAGTCGATAAAAAATATGTGGTTTAAACATCATTCGTATTTGCTTGGTCACAGGCTGTCTTCTCTCTTGTAGGATATTCCAGAGTTTGACCTAGTGTTTGTTAACACAGTGGATCAGTGGGTGGCCAGCTCTGCAGCAGAGAAGTGTATTCTCATCCAGATACTATATAGTGCCTGCCAGACCTACTGGAAGGGGAAGGCAGGAAGTCTGGTAAAGGTGAATCGCCAGGGTACCCTTCCGGTTGTGGAGGCTGGTCACAGTGACTCCTCCCCTTCATCTAGAACACGGCAAGTTCGACGGAAGAGCCTGGTTGTATCCAAACCACCAGAGTTCATCAACTGCCCGTCCAAACTCACAAGAGGTAATGGAATATCACAACACACAGGATAGTGGTAACTCGGTTTTATTACGGCCCGGTTTTAGAATATTTTGGTTTTGGCCAAAGGTTTTCACCAAAAATATGTCTTGTTTTTCATACACTGTATCAGTTTTAGTAGGATCAAACACACACTAATCATTCAGTCACTATTTTTTTTTATTGAATACTGCTGCAAAACAATCCACTATAGAGCCAAATAAAGCATACAGTAATAGTCCAATCAAAGTCACCCATTGAATAATTTTGGGAATGTGCCTCTAGTTCGTTGATTAATACTATGGGAAGGCAGGAAAAATAAGTTTTGCAAATAAAAAAGGTTTTATAATTAATTTAACACTCTAAAACAATGTATTAGTATATAAATAAATACAAATATTCCTCTATACCGTTCTACTAAGCACAATTGTTTAATAAAAAAGCCACTATTGCAAAATAACAACAAAAAAGGAATAATGTAGCAACATTAATAATTTTAAAAAGTACACAAAACCACTAAAATAACTACCATTAAACGCAGATATTTGTGAAAAATAACATCAGTCATCAGTAGGGCAGGCAGGGGAGCGGCAATGCGTGCCTGAGTGAGCAGCACCGAAAGAAAGAGCGGTGCGTTGTTTGCACTGACAGACAGGGTGAGGCGCTGCGGTCGCATAAACTCTGTGAAGAAAATTACCGTATTTTTCGAACTATAAGGCGCAATGAAAATCCTTTCATTTTCTCAAAACTCGACGGTGCACCTTAAAACCCGGTGCGCCTAATGTACGGAAAAATGTTGGTTGTGCTTACCAACCTCGAAGCTATTTTATTTGGTACATGGTGAAATGATAAGTGTGACCAGTAGATGGCAGTCACACATAAGAGATACATGTAGACTGCAATATGACTCAAGTAAACAACACCAAAATTGTATATGTTCCTTTGAAAATATAGAACATTACACACGGCGCTCAAAAATCCATCAAAAGGTTTTAGTACGACTTTGGTAAGCTAAAAGTAAGCTCCATCTTTTGACAGTTCTTCCACTCCCGTCCTTGCACGCTACACCGGTACAGCAAAGATGAAGGAGAAAAGACGCTGTCGAAGGTGAGCCACGTAAGACCGCCCACAAAACGGCGCATCCTGAAGCGACTGTCAGAAAGCGGCTTGAAGATGATTTTAAAACATAATCTATGCAACACTTTGACCAAAGAACCACCATTACATGTTATGTAGACCATAAGGAAGTGTTTTACTTTTAGAAAAAAAAAAAAATAAAAAAAAAAATAAATAAATAAATAAATAATAAAAAAAAAATATATATATATATATATATATATATATATATATATATATATATATATATATATATATATATATATATATATATATATATATAATATATATATATATATATATATATATATATATATATATATATATATATATATATATATATATATATATATTGATATATATATATATATATATATATATATATATATATATATATATATATGTATATATATATATATATATATATGTATATATATATATATATATATATATATATATATATATATATATATATATATATATATATATATATATATATATATATATATCAATATATATATATATATATATATATATATATATATATATATATATATATATATATATATATATATATATATATATATATATATATATATATATATATACATACATATATATATATATATATATATATATATATATATATATATATATATATATATATATATATATATATACATATATATATATATATATATATATATATATATATATATATATATATATATTGATATATATATATATGTATGACTCCTTTATTGTGCCCTATAATCCGGTGCGCCTTTTGTATGAAAATAGACCTGACTAGACCCGCTCATCAGCAGTGCGCCTTATAATCTGGTGCGCCCTATGGTCCGGTATGGTACAGTAAGTAATTTGCTGGATGTATAGAAGAGAAAGTGCAACAAAAGTACTGATTTCACCACGCTAGTATCCATCCGATACCAACACACACCTTGGTATATATACTATTGATATTTAGATTGAAATACCCACATTTAGATCACATTTTTTCACGTGAGATTTCGGGCTTGGAGGACAAGAGTCTTGCTCGGTGGTGGGACAAAATTGTTACGTGTGTGTGCTGTACTGCATTGATATTATCGTAGCACACCACAAACTCAAAGATCTAAACTGCTCAATGCCTGATTTTTTATATATTTTTGTGTAGTCTGTGTTACAGATAAACAATCTCTTAAGATTGAGAATGTGTGTCCTGCCGTTAAGAGAAGCATATCAAGACTGAACAGTAAAGGTCTACGCATGGATCCCTGTGGGACGCCATAGTGAACTTCTACACACACTGTTTTTTTCCTGGCAATACATCAATTGTGTAACATGCTTAAGACGATGTTTGTTTTGAATTGGCACTTAACTAATGACATTGACTTGACAGTAAACAAATCTGGAACTCTTTGACTTTATTCTGTCATTTCTTTTCCTGATATGTCAGACGCCACTACCATGAACCTGTTCATCTACCGCTGCAAAGCCTTCATGAATCATTTGAAGAACAAGATAGTTGCAAACCAAAGACGCTTACCGAGTAAAGGTAATCACTTTTTTTTGTCTGTACCCCTACTTAGTTTGGTGACAATATACTGGTAGTAGTAAATAGAGGCGAATGAAGAGGTACATTCATGGAAATTAACAAACATGAATAATTGTTTTACCTTAAGAAAACCCATATACAGGTAGAACTTGCAAACTTCATACAAAGATGGCCCAATCTCCTTACAAAGAGGCCAACAAGCTAAACACTTATCCACCTTGAGGTCTTCTATTTGTGCAAAATGGGCTACTTATAACACACAGCTAATATTGTACATGTAGGCTGGTTGGGCAAACTCCCATGCACCCTCAAGGATCCTGCCAAGAATATAGAGCTGGTCCACAGTTCCACGACCAGGACGAAAACAGACTATTTAAGTTCAGCTGGTGTCGGAACATGACTTTTAACGCCATCACCTGGTGTATGTTGCGAGACCATCAAACATGACTTTTAACGCCATCACCTGGTACAGTTTGCGAGACCATCAAACATGACTTTTAACGCCATCACCTGGTACAGTTTGCGAGACCATCAAACATGACTTTTAACGCCATCACCTGGTACAGTTTGCGAGACCATCAAACATGACTTTTAACGCCATTACCTGGTACACGTTGCGAGACCATCAAATGGTAAATGATAAATGGGTTATGCTTGTATAGCGCTTTTCTACCTTCGAGGTACTCAAAGCGCTTTGAAACTATTTTCACATTCACCCATTCACACACACTGATGGCGGGCGCTGCCATGCAAGGTCCTAACCACGACCCATCAGGAGCAAGGGTGAAGTGTCTTGCTCACGGACACAACGGACGTGACTAGGTTGGTAGAAGGTGGGGATTGAGTTGCTGGCACGGCCATGTTTGCGTCACTCTCCAACTGGCGTGGCGCAGTTGGGAGAGTGACGCAAACATGACTTTTAACGCCATCACCTGGTAAAAGTTGCGAGACCATCAAACATGACTTTTAACGCCATCACCTGGTACAGTTTGCGAGACCATCAAACATGACTTTTAACGCCATCACCTGGTACAGTTTGCGAGACCATCAAACATGACTTTTAACGCCATCACCTGGTACAAGTTGCAAGACCATCAAACATGACTTTTAACGCCATCACCTGGTACAGTTTGCGAGACCATCAAACATGACTTTTAACGCCATCACCAGGTACATGTTGCGAGACCATCAAACATTACTTTTAACGCCATAACCTGGTACAGTTTGCAAGACCATCAAACATGACTTTTAACGCCATCACCTGGTACAGTTTGCAAGACCATCAAACATGACTTTTAACGCCATCACCTGGTACAGTTTGCAAGAACATCAAACATGACTTTTAACGCCATCACCTGGTACAGTTTGCGAGACCATCAAACATGACTTTTAACGCCATCACCTGGTACACGTTGCTAGACCATCAAATGGTAAATGATAAATGGGTTATGCTTGTATAGCACTTTTCTACCTTCGAGGTACTCAAAGCGCTTTGAAACTATTTTCACATTCACCCATTCACACACACTGATGGCGGGCGCTGCCATGCAAGGTCCTAACCACGACCCATCAGGAGCAAGGGTGAAGTGTCTTGCTCACGGACACAACGGACGTGACTAGGTTGGTAGAAGGTGGGGATTGAGTTGCTGGCACGGCCATGTTTGCGTCACTCTCCAACTGGCGTGGCGCAGTTGGGAGAGTGACGCAAACATGACTTTTAACGCCATCACCTGGTACATGTTGCGAGACCGTCAAACATGACTTTTAACGCCATCACCTGGTAAAAGTTGCGAGACCATCAAACATGACTTTTAACGCCATCACCTGGTACAGTTTGCGAGACCATCAAACATGACTTTTAACACCATCACCTGGTACAAGTTGCGAGACCATCAAACATGACTTTTAACGCCATTACCTGGTACATGGGGCGGCGTGGCGAAGTTGGTAGAGTGGCCGGGTCAGCAATCGGAGGGTTGCTGGTTACTGGGGTTCAATCCCCACCTTCTACCATCCTAGTCATGTCTGTTGTGTCCTTGGGCAAGACACTTCACCCTTGCTCCTGATGGCTGCTGGTTAGCGCCTTGCATGGCAGCTCCCGCCATCAGTGTGTGAATGTGTGTGTGAATGGGTGAATGTGTGTGTGAATGGGTGAATGTGGAAATACTGTCAAAGTGCTTTGAGTACCTTGAAGGTAGAAAAGCGCTATACAAGTATAACCCATTTATCATTTATTTACATGTTGTGAGACCATCAAACATGCCTTTTAACACCATCATCTGATACATGTTGCGAGACCATTAAACATGACTTTTAACGCCATCACCTGGTACATGTTGCGAGACCATCAAACATGACTTTTAACGCCATCACCTGGTACATGTTGCGAGACCATCAAACATGACTTTTAACGCCATCACCTGGTACATGTTGCGAGACCATCAAACATGACTTTTAACCCCATCACCTTGTACAAGTTGCGAGATCATCAAACATGACTTTTAACGCCATCACCTGGTACATGTTGCGAGACCATCAAACATGACTTTTAACGCCATCACCTGGTACATGTTGCGAGACCATCAAACATGACTTTTAACGCCATCACCTGGTACATGTTGCGTGACCATCAAACATGACTTTTAACGCCATCACCTGTTAAAAGTTGCGAGACCATCAAACATGACTTTTAACGCCATCACCTGGTACATGTTGCGAGACCATCAAACATGACTTTTAACGCCACCACCTGGTACATGTTGCGAGACCATCAAACATGACTTTTAACCCCATCACCTTGTACAAGTTGCGAGATCATCAAACATGACTTTTAACACCATCACCTGGTACAAGTTGCGAGACCATCAAACATGACTTTCAACGCCATCAACTGGCACAAGTTGCAAGACCATCAAACATGACTTTCAACGCCATCACCTGGTACAAATTGCGAGACCATCAAACATGACTTTTAACGCCATAACCTGGTACAAGTTGCGAGACCATCAAACATGACTTTCAACGCCATAACCTGGTACAGTTTGCGAGACCATCAAACATGACTTTTAACGCCATCACCTGGTACAGTTTGCGAGACCATCAAACATGACTTTTAACGCCATTACCTGGTACACGTTGCGAGACCATCAAATGGTAAATGATAAATGGGTTATGCTTGTATAGCGCTTTTCTACCTTCGAGGTACTCAAAGCGCTTTGAAACTATTTTCACATTCACCCATTCACACACACTGATGGCGGGCGCTGCCATGCAAGGTCCTAACCACGACCCATCAGGAGCAAGGGTGAAGTGTCTTGCTCACGGACACAACGGACGTGACTAGGTTGGTAGAAGGTGGGGATTGAGTTGCTGGCACGGCCATGTTTGCGTCACTCTCCAACTGGCGTGGCGCAGTTGGGAGAGTGACGCAAACATGACTTTTAACGCCATCACCTGGTAAAAGTTGCGAGACCATCAAACATGACTTTTAACGCCATCACCTGGTACAGTTTGCGAGACCATCAAACATGACTTTTAACGCCATCACCTGGTACAGTTTGCGAGACCATCAAACATGACTTTTAACGCCATCACCTGGTACAAGTTGCAAGACCATCAAACATGACTTTTAACGCCATCACCTGGTACAGTTTGCGAGACCATCAAACATGACTTTTAACGCCATCACCAGGTACATGTTGCGAGACCATCAAACATTACTTTTAACGCCATAACCTGGTACAGTTTGCAAGACCATCAAACATGACTTTTAACGCCATCACCTGGTACAGTTTGCAAGACCATCAAACATGACTTTTAACGCCATCACCTGGTACAGTTTGCAAGAACATCAAACATGACTTTTAACGCCATCACCTGGTACAGTTTGCGAGACCATCAAACATGACTTTTAACGCCATCACCTGGTACACGTTGCTAGACCATCAAATGGTAAATGATAAATGGGTTATGCTTGTATAGCACTTTTCTACCTTCGAGGTACTCAAAGCGCTTTGAAACTATTTTCACATTCACCCATTCACACACACTGATGGCGGGCGCTGCCATGCAAGGTCCTAACCACGACCCATCAGGAGCAAGGGTGAAGTGTCTTGCTCACGGACACAACGGACGTGACTAGGTTGGTAGAAGGTGGGGATTGAGTTGCTGGCACGGCCATGTTTGCGTCACTCTCCAACTGGCGTGGCGCAGTTGGGAGAGTGACGCAAACATGACTTTTAACGCCATCACCTGGTAAAAGTTGCGAGACCATCAAACATGACTTTTAACGCCATCACCTGGTACAGTTTGCGAGACCATCAAACATGACTTTTAACGCCATCACCTGGTACAGTTTGCGAGACCATCAAACATGACTTTTAACGCCATCACCTGGTAAAAGTTGCGAGACCATCAAACATGACTTTTAACGCCATCACCTGGTACAGTTTGCGAGACCATCAAACATGACTTTTAACGCCATCACCTGGTACAGTTTGCGAGACCATCAAACATGACTTTTAACGCCATCACCTGGTACAGTTTGCAAGACCATCAAACATGACTTTTAACGCCATCACCTGGTACAGTTTGCAAGACCATCAAACATGACTTTTAACGCCATCACCTGGTACAGTTTGCAAGAACATCAAACATGACTTTTAACGCCATCACCTGGTACAGTTTGCGAGACCATCAAACATGACTTTTAACGCCATCACCTGGTACACGTTGCTAGACCATCAAATGGTAAATGATAAATGGGTTATGCTTGTATAGCACTTTTCTACCTTCGAGGTACTCAAAGCGCTTTGAAACTATTTTCACATTCACCCATTCACACACATTGATGGCGGGCGCTGCCATGCAAGGTCCTAACCACGACCCATCAGGAGCAAGGGTGAAGTGTCTTGCTCACGGACACAACGGACGTGACTAGGTTGGTAGAAGGTGGGGATTGAGTTGCTGGCACGGCCATGTTTGCGTCACTCTCCAACTGGCGTGGCGCAGTTGGGAGAGTGACGCAAACATGACTTTTAACGCCATCACCTGGTACATGTTGCGAGACCGTCAAACATGACTTTTAACGCCATCACCTGGTAAAAGTTGCGAGACCATCAAACATGACTTTTAACGCCATCACCTGGTACAGTTTGCGAGACCATCAAACATGACTTTTAACACCATCACCTGGTACAAGTTGCGAGACCATCAAACATGACTTTTAACGCCATTACCTGGTACATG
This sequence comes from Entelurus aequoreus, assembly GCF_033978785.1. NCBI lineage: Eukaryota > Metazoa > Chordata > Actinopteri > Syngnathiformes > Syngnathidae > Entelurus > Entelurus aequoreus. Next base: position 29,981,225 of record NC_084734.1, read on the forward strand.
GGGCGGCGTGGCGAAGTTGGTAGAGTGGCCGGGTCAGCAATCGGAGGGTTGCTGGTTACTGGGGTTCAATCCCCACCTTCTACCATCCTAGTCATGTCTGTTGTGTCCTTGGGCAAGACACTTCACCCTTGCTCCTGATGGCTGCTGGTTAGCGCCTTGCATGGCAGCTCCCGCCATCAGTGTGTGAATGTGTGTGTGAATGGGTGAATGTGGAAATACTGTCAAAGTGCTTTGAGTACCTTGAAGGTAGAAAAGCGCTATACAAGTATAACCCATTTATCATTTATTTACATGTTGTGAGACCATCAAACATGCCTTTTAACACCATCATCTGATACATGTTGCGAGACCATTAAACATGACTTTTAACGCCATCACCTGGTACATGTTGCGAGACCATCAAACATGACTTTTAACGCCATCACCTGGTACATGTTGCGAGACCATCAAACATGACTTTTAACGCCATCACCTGGTACATGTTGCGAGACCATCAAACATGACTTTTAACCCCATCACCTTGTACAAGTTGCGAGATCATCAAACATGACTTTTAACGCCATCACCTGGTACATGTTGCGAGACCATCAAACATGACTTTTAACGCCATCACCTGGTACATGTTGCGAGACCATCAAACATGACTTTTAACGCCATCACCTGGTACATGTTGCGTGACCATCAAACATGACTTTTAACGCCATCACCTGTTAAAAGTTGCGAGACCATCAAACATGACTTTTAACGCCATCACCTGGTACATGTTGCGAGACCATCAAACATGACTTTTAACGCCACCACCTGGTACATGTTGCGAGACCATCAAACATGACTTTTAACGCCATCACCAGGTACATGTTGCGAGACAATCAAACATGACTTTTAACGCCATCACCTGGTACATGTTGCAAGACCATCAAACATGACGTTCAACGCCATCACCTGGTACACGTAGAGTGGCCGGGTCAGCAATCGGAGGGTTGCTGGTTACTGGGATTCAATCCCCACCTTCTACCATCCTAGTCATGTCTGTTGTGTCCTTGGGCAAGACACTTCACCCTTGCTCCTGATGGCTGCTGGTTAGCGCCTTGCATGGCAGCTCCCGCCATCAGTGTGTGAATGTGTGTGTGAATGGGTGAATGTGGAAATACTGTCAAAGCGCTTTGAGTACCTTGAAGGTAGAAAAGCGCTATACAAGTATAACCCATTTATCATTTATTTACATGTTGTGAGACCATCAAACATGCCTTTTAACACCATCATCTGATACATGTTGCGAGACCATTAAACATGACTTTTAACGCCATCACCTGGTACAAGTTGCGAGACCATCAAACATGACTTTCAACGCCATCAACTGGTACAAGTTGCAAGACCATCAAACATGACTTTCAACGCCATCACCTGGTACAAATTGCGAGACCATCAAACATGACTTTTAACGCCATCACCTGGTACAAGTTGCGAGACCATCAAACATGACTTTTAACGCCATCACCTGGTACAAGTTGCAAGACCATCAAACATGACTTTTAACGCCATCACCTGGTACAGATTGCGAGACCATCAAACATGACTTTTAACGCCATCACCTGGTACAAATTGCGAGACCATCAAATGATAAATGATAAATGGGTTATACTTGTATAGCGCTTTTCTACCTTCAAGGTACTCAAAGCGCTTTGACAGTATTTCCACATTCACCCATTCACACACACATTCACACACTGATGGAGGGAGCTGCCATGCAAGGCGCTACCAGCACCCATCAGGGGCAAGGGTGAAGTGCTGGTAGGACACAACGGACGTGACTAGGATGGTAGAAGGTGGGGATTGAACCCCAGTAACCAGCAACCCTCCGATTGCTGGCACGGCCACTCTACCAACTATCAAACATGACTTTTAACGTCATCACCTGTTTGTTTGTTTTTTTAAAGAATGCTAAAAACAGACATATTTTAAACACAAAACTTTGTTTCTGTTTGGTATGGGTGACCAGGCCTATTTTCATATCAAAATTTCAGCTTTTTACTCTTTTTTTTCTTAATTTCTGTTTACAGTTTTTTTTAACTTTAGGTCAGAACAACAATGAATGAATCGATTAATGTTGAATTGTACTTTTTGTTCCCAACACGTCGATCGTGTTTGCTCAGGTCATTTTTTTGTTGTTCATTTTTGTGTTTTGTGTATTGTCCATTGTCTGTCGGTGCTGCACCTCTCTGCGGCTCAAAGGCATCTTTGTGCTGCTCGGCGGTCACATGAGTCGAGACTTTGTTGATTTGGGAGAGGTCGAGCAGCACAAGACAGTACACAGGCTGGTGTTTAGGGCACAAATGAGAGGGAGCGTGGCGCACCATGGAACCCACTGACAGGCAGTGTCATTAGTGGGAGAGGTGCCAGGCTGCCACAGCAAGTCCCAGTTTAGTTGCAGTTCAAAGGTCAGCAGAGAGCCAAGCAGACTCAAGCTACATATTTTGCGCTGAAAGTGTGTACAAAATTGTAGAGCAAAGCAGTGGTACTTCAACTTACGTGTATTTTTAGATACTTTCGGCTCTTTGGCATGCTTTAAGTCAGACCTGGGCAAATTAAGCTTTTCAATCTGGCCCGCCGGACATTCCCAAATATTTTTTTTAGATCTTTAAGATGGAAACTGTAGCTGCCATTATGATGTGCAGTGATGTTTTCAAATGACCGTAATTCTTGAACTATTCAAAGTATTTCAATGGTTGGAATCTGCGCTTTTGCATGATATACTAGTTACTATGGTCATCTAATTAGTTACTGTGGTGATCTAATTAGTTACTATGGTCATCTAAGTCAGAGCAGCGCAGACCAGGCACCAAGCAGTGTGGGTGTTTCCAGAGCGGCCAGCCTGAAATGTGGGTGTCAGGGACAAACGCGGAAGGAGATTTTTACAAGAAAGTTCTAAAGCTTAGTGATATATCAGATACATCAGATTGTAGGTGGGGGTTTTTTTACCCTTCGCATTCATATTTCGCTGTTTTTGTTGCGTTTCGCTTGATTGTAAAATATGTCGATCGAGAGGGGGTGTGATGTTCATATGTTGTCAATAGTCAGTGTTTTATCGTTCATAGTTAATATTGTAAATCCCACATTCTTTATTTTCATGTACATTCTGGGTGTCTCATTCAGTAAAAAAACTTACAATTCCATGCCGTTTTTTAAGGCGGTCTGTCATAACGTTTTTAGCACTCAACCAGACATTATTGTGAGGTTTTGTGTTAGTGTTCCTAAAAATCTGATATACCGGCACCCAGAAACATTTTTTTCTCTAAATTTGGCCCCCCTAGTCAAAATAATTGAAAAGTAGAAAGCATATATTTGAGTTATAAGCTTCCCCGCCGCTAATGTCAGAATTAACCCTGTAAGATCTGTCGCTAGCATTAGCTTATAGCTAGAGATCGACATAACTTTGTTTTTCCAACCATGGGAACGGCAAAAGTGAGTGTGAAGGACAGTTCTAAGAAGAAGTGGATGATATTATTTGAAATAAAGAAATACATCATCAAGAACATGACCTTGGTGAAGCAGTCGTAACACAGCACTGTTAGTGTGCACCATACTGAAGAAGGATGAGTCGATAACACCCAGCCAAGGACATTAAATAATATATAAATGGCAGACTTTTAGCTATGAAAACATAAAAAAGCAATGATGAAGCTTCCAGGAGAAAGAGCATGGGCCTGATTACTCTTCTGATGTCTTCTCAGACCACTGTCCTTAAATACCTTTTACAGGAAGACCCCTACTCTTTGTAACTCCAGCCTTGGATCTGGCCAGTCTGGACAAAGCCAAGTTTTTTGCTTGGCCAGTCAACCTATTTCCTGTGATCGGTTTGAGTCGGATGACCTCCTATCCTCTACTCCTACTTGTGAGGGCTTCCTACCAGATGTTGTTAATGGGTTTACACATCCTCCTAAAATCCAAACCTGCATTCTTTGAGCATTCCAATTGTCACAGGGGCAAGAGCCACCACTCTCTAGAGAGCTTGTGATGGACATGTGCACTTTTGAAGCTATCTAAGGGCATATTTCCTTAGTAGAATAATCCTCTAAAGGATTCTGTGACCAAATACATATGCTAGCTCACAATCATATAAGAAAATGGTACACTGTATAATTCACCACACCAGTCCACAATTAATTGATCCAGCCCCATCTAAAGGAAGGGCTGCCATATAAACCACGCACTGGGAAAAACAACACAAGTCCAAAAACTTTCACGGAGGGTTATAGTAGGTTTATTATTAGTGGTGTCGAAAAAATCTATTAACATCCAAATCCCAATTCTCATTTATTCTGATACGTAAATTAAGTCATAATTTTCAAAAACAAATTTTTTTAAAATACTGTATATATATATATATATATATATATATATATATATATATATATATATATATATATATATATATATATATATATATATATATATATATATATATAAATATATATATATATATATATATATATATATATATATATATATATATATATATATATATATATATATATATATATATATATATATATGTATATATATATATATATATATATATTAGGGATGTCCGATAATGGCTTTTTGGCGATATCCGATATTCCGATATTGTCCAACTCTTTAATTACCGATACCGATATCAACCGATACCGATATATACAGTCGTGGAATTAACACATTATTATGCCTAATTTGGACAACCGGGTATGGTGAAGATAAGGTCCTTTTTTAAAATATTAATAAAATAAAATAAGATAAATTAAAAACATTTTCTTGAATTAAAAAGAAAGTAAAACAATATAAAAACAGTTACATAGAAACTAGTAATTAATGAAAATTAGTCAAATTAACTGTTAAAGGTTAGTACTATTAGTGGACCAGCAGCACGCACAATAATGTGTGCTTACGGACTGTATTCCTTGCAGACTGTATTGATCTATATTGATATATAATGTAGAAACCAGAATATTAATAACAGAAAGAAACAACCCTTTTGTGTGAATGAGTGTGAATGAGTGTAAATGGGGGAGGGAGGTTTTTTGGGTTGGTGCACTAATTGTAAGCGTATTTTGTGTTTTTTATGTTGATTTAATACAAAAAAGATTTAAAAAACGATACCGATAATAAAAAAAAATAAAAAAAAATAAAATATATATATATATATATATTGTTGAATTTTTTTAAATAATCCATTTAAAAACACTTTTTAGGTCATCTTTACAGTGTATATGTACTGCATGTATGTTAACAGCCAAGAGGAACTAGGCAGCACCCACATTTGGTAATAGTTTTTGCAATATGTAACAAATTATTACAAAATGCATCAACGTTTATCACATAACGCATTCAAGACTACAAAATATGGCGTTAATCCATAATGAGGTGAACCTGTATTAATTACCTTGTTACATTCAGCATTATTATTACCGTAATTTCCGGACTATAAGCCGCTACTTTTTCCCCTCGTTCTGGTCCCTGCGGCTTATACAAGGGTGCGGCTTATTTACGGCCTGTTCTTCTCCGACACCGACGAAGAGGATTTCGGTGGTTTTAGTACGCAGGAGGAAGACGATGACACAATGATTAAAGACTGACTTTTCATATACCGGTAGGCTGGTTATTTTGATAGTGTACAGGCGAGCACTTTGTATTACTTTGCACCGTTGTATTATTTGTACTCTGCACGAATGCTGTTCGCCATGTCAAAGATGTGAAAGTTTGATTGAATGATTGAAAGATTTATTGTTAATAAATGGGACGCTTTGCGTTCCCAAACAGTCATCTCTGTCCCGACAATCCCCTCCGTGGTAGCAGGAACCCCTATATACTACGGTAATTACACATCAAAACCCTGCGGCTTATAGTCGGGTGCGGCTTATATATGGAGCAATCTGTATTTTCCCCTAAATTTAGCTGGTGCGGCTTATAGTCAGGTGCGGCTTATAGTCCGGAAATTACGATAGATAAGGCATTGTTACATGTCTGTATCTGCACAGTCATTCAGATAATATATTTTGTGTGTATCAAACAGGTCAGACTGAAGAGCGGGCGACAAGGAGCCCTATGGGTAATATAGTCCATCGGATGAACGTGGCTGTGGGCGAGCGCGGGGACAGACTGACTACAGCTGAAGACAAGACTCTGGGGCTGGTGCACGCTGCCCATCAGCTTGCAGACAATGCTCACAAGGTAAATACTGTATCTCATAAAGTACATTTAGGACTAGACTATTCAACTACATAATAAAGAGTCCAAGGTCTCAGGGGCCTGACATCAAGCTTCTTTAGAAAGTGCCTTCTTATTTCTGCCCTCGCTACTCATTTCCAGCGTGTGCAGCTAGACAGATAGTTAACAGCGTGAAGAAACAGAAGCAAAGTTTTGTCGATGATTGATGTTCCTTCTTTTGAATATTTTTTCTTCCTCAGTTGTATTTCCTTTATGTGTCTTCCATTGTTTGGGTTTGTAAGACTGAAAATACAAACATTACAAAAGTATAGCATATATTGTGTATTTTACATAAATAAAATAGAAGGTTTAGTGTTCATACACACAGCAAACATTGTGTGATGTGGTTAAACACAGTTAAACCTAAGGTGTAGCTGTATCACCCTCTGCTGTTCAAATTAAGCGCTACATGTATTCAACCAGTTTTGATCGCAGTCAACAACAATACGACCACCAATACAAGAGACATCAAAGCCAGCAATTTACATACATTCATACTTTGTTGGTCGAGTCGCCAGAAGAAAGCCATCACTCCAAATTACTTTGTTCCAGAAGTTTTGAGGCTTGTCTCTGTGCTGTTTGGCGTAATGTAAGCGGTATCTTTGTGACATTTGCGCAGAAATGGCTTTCTTCTGGCGACTCGACCATGCAGCCCATTTTTCTTCAAGTGCCTCCTTATTGTGCATCTTGAAACAGCAACACCACAATTTTTCAGATAGTCCTGTATTTCAGCTGAAGTTGTTTGTGGATTTTTCTTTGCATCTCGAACAATTTTCCTGGCAGTTGTGGCTGAAATCTTTGCTGGTCTACCTGAATCCCTCATTTTCCACTTCTTAGTCAGCGTTTGAACACTGCTGATTGGCATTCCCAATTCCTTAGATATCTTTTTATACCCCTTTCCTGTTTTATGCAGTTCAATTACCTTTTCTCGTAGATCCTTTGACAATTATTTTGCATTCCCCATAACTCAGAATCCAGAAACATCTGTGCAGCACTGGATGAAAGATGTCTGTCAAGCCCAGAAACTCACTGACCTTTTATACACACACACACACACACACACACACACACACACACACACACACACACACACACACACACACACACACACACACACACACACACACACACACACACACACACACACACACACACACACACACACACACACACACACACACACACACACACACACACACACACACACACACATTAATTACAAACAAACAGGTCACAGGTGAGGATTGGAACCCTGATTAGCCATTCAAACCTGTTTGTGTCAACTTTTGTGCATGTTATGAGATCAAAGTCACTGGGGTATGTAAACTTTTGTTCAGGGTCATTTGGGTACTTTCTTTTGTCATTTTGATTTAAAAAGAGTAAACACAGTTGTTTGCCAATAAATAGCTTCACACAACCATTAAGCATGAGTGGAAGAAAGGTTTTTGTGTTATCATTCATATTCTCTGAAGAATGGCCAAGAAACCATACATTCTCCCAGGGTATGTAAACTTATGAGCACAACTGTATTAGTGGTTCCCAAATGTGCATCAACATCTTACTGTGAATGATGTATCAGTTGTTAAAAGCATTTCATTCATTACAAAAAAAATAAAGGAATGTACGTCTTTGCCACATTTTCAAACATGGCTTTTGTAATGTTACGAGTGTAGTTTACTGTACATTATACCAGACCGGGAAGAGAGCAGGGCACAAAGTGGAATGGCCATTAAGAGGAATTTTGTTTCAACCTGACACTGTTTGGAAGCAACAATTACTTGTAAAATGTCAATTGATAAATGACAGGATGCTTTATATGAAATTTAGTAATCAACCCAGTCACCTAGTTGGCAATAAATAGTCTTAGACTTCTTTTTATTGTCATTCAAATTTGAACTTTATTGTACAGATAAGAACAAAATGTCATTGTATTAGCTCGTTGTAGTGCAGGATAAAAGAGCAATAATGTGCAGAATGTTTGCATTTACGAAGGAAGGTGTTGATATAAATAGATTAATGTACAATAAATATATTGTACTTTTGCATATGCATCCACATATGTTATATTGTCTTTATAGTCCAGCGAGTTAATCCGTTTTGGGGGGGAATTGAGGGGATTATTATGATGTTTGCTTTGTTGTTATTCTTTTAATTTTGTACTAAAAATAAATCAATAATTTATAATGTATAACCAGAGGTGGGTAGAGTAGCCAGAAATTGCACTCAAGTAAGAGTACTGTTACTTTAGAGATTTATTACTCAAGTAAAAGTAAGGAGTAGTCACCCAAATATTTACTTGAGTAAAAGTAAAAAGTATGTTGTGAAAAAACTACTCAAGTGCTGAGTAACTGATGAGTAACCTGTTCGTTTAATGATGACGGCAACAAATAATGCACAAAAACAAAAATAGCAATGAGCAAATTCAGAGCCAGGAATATCTATTAAGCAACTAAAACAATAATATATATTAAATAATAATACATTAACATGAAAAAATGAAGGCAAATTGAGCCACAATAACTTAACAGCACCATAGGCTCACTAGGCAGAGATTACAAAGGAAAATAACAAGTTCGCCTTTACGCAAACCATAAACTGATAGGTGTGGGCTGCACCAGTGGGAACACACTGTACACTTCTGGTTGGTGTTTGTATGCATGCGTGTGTGTGTGTGTGTGTGTGTGTGAGTGTGTCTCTGTCTGTCTGTCTATGAGGCTGCAGTGCGTTAATAAATGTCCCCACACGATGTACATTTGACAGTGATTCATAGCAGGGAAGCTAACATCAGCCTACGGTCACAGCCAAAATATCTACTAACGTTACTTACGTCAAATTTGACGTTGAGTTCATGTAAGCTTAAGCTTGTTAATCATGTGACCGCCTGCCTCTGTTTGATTGGTGAAACGGAGTCAAACGTCACCAGTGACTGTATTTGATTGGTGAAACGCAGGCATGCGATAGATCCTTCAAACTGCGCCAATTGTGTCCCCCACTCTTCTGAAATCCAAATTTTGGCCCTGTATATTTATATTATAGTTTTTAATTCAGTCACACAATTTGCATACCCGGTGAACACACTTTTCACAAAAGTTTTGAGGTGTGTAGCCTAATTTGACCTTCTTTAAACTTTTGAATGTGCTCCAGTTCACTACTTTTTACACAATTTTATGTTTTACAACAACGAAGTGAACATTAATCTTGACAAAGGTGTTCAGACCATGAATGGGTCAATAACTGTGGTGCTTCAACGATAATTAATATTCAAACAATCTTTTCATCATGAGAACAACGGATCAACAGTAGCACGTCATGAGGCTTCAAACAGGATGTTGTCAGAGGAAAGGTGCCACCCAGTTTAGTTTTCTTCAGCAGCGTGTGACGCACACACACGCACACACACACACACACACACACACACACACACACACACACACACACACACACACACACACACACACACACACACACACACACACACACACACACACACACACACACACACACGTTCTTGTATTTTCTACCTTCTTGAGACCGTTGAAAAATGCCTACCTTTTTAGGACCACCCTTTCTAGATGTATAAACATGTGTATTTACAACATTATTAATATATACATACTATGCAAATATAAAAAAGGTAAGCTTTTATATTTAAAAAAAAAAAATGTTGTCATCGTTTTTTAATTTTCATTATTTACTTAAAGTTATTACAGTATGTCTCTATATACATATATAATATAATAGAATAGAATATATATTTATTGTCATTGTACATTGTACAACGGAATTGTATGCAAAACTAATTTAGTGCAAATTCATAATAACACATACAAACATAAGAACATAGATAAATGGATAAAAATACATAAAATACATAAAAATACCAAGCTCACAGCTCACATGCACAGTCATTATTGTCTTGTGTTCAGCGACACTATTGCTCTCGGGTAAAAAGTGTTCTTAAATCGGTTTGTCCGGCATTTTATTGTCCTGTATCTCCAGCCGGAGGGCAGCAGATCAAAAAGTTTATGTCCAGGGTGAGATTGATTGATTGATTGATTGATTGAGACTTTTATTAGTAGGTTGCACAGTGAAGTACATATTCCGTACAATTGACCACTAAATGGTAACACCCGAATAAGTTTTTCAACTTGTTTAAGTCGGGGTCCACTTAAATTGATTCATGATACAGATATATACTATCATATATACTATAATCATAATACAGTCATCACACAAGATAATCACATTGAATTATTTACATTTTTTACAATCAGGAGTGTGTGTGTGGGTGGGGGGGGGCAGCTAGGATATGGACAGCAAGTAGTGGACATAGAGAGAGAGAGAGAGAGAGAGAGAGAGAGAGAGAGAGAGAGAGAGAGAGAGAGAGAGAGAGAGAGAGAGAGAGAGATCAGAAGGCATAAGAAAAAGTATCTGCATTTGATTGTTTACATTTGATTATTAGCAATCCGGGTAGGGTGTTGGTTTAGGGTTGTAGCTGCCTGGAGGTGAACTTTTATTGCGGTTTTGAAGGAGGATAGAGATGCCCTTTCTTTTACACCTGTTGGGAGCGCATTCCACATTGATGTGGCATAGAAAGAGAATGAGTTAAGACCTTTGTTAGTTCGGAATCTGGGTTTAACGTGGTTAGTGGAGCTCCCCCTGGTGTTGTGGTTATGGCGGTCATTTACGTTAAGGAAGTAGTTTGACATGTACTTCGGTATCAGGGAGGTGTAGTGGATTTTATAGACGATAGGCTCAATGCAAGTTGTTTAACTCTGTCCTCCACCTTGAGCCAGCCCACTTTAGAGAAGTGGGTAGGAGTGAGGTGGGATCTGGGGTGGAGGTCTAGAAGTAACCTGACTAGCTTGTTCTGAGATGTTTGGAGTTTAGATTTGAGGGTTTTGGAGGTGCTAGGGTACCAGGAGGTGCATGCGTAATCGAAAAAGGGTTGAACGAGAGTTCCCGCCAGAATCCTCAAGGTGCTTTTGTTGACCAGAGAGGAGATTCTGTAGAGAAATCTCGCTCGTTGGTTAACCTTTCTGATTACCTTGGTTGCCATTTTATCACAAGAAAGGTTAGCCCTAGAATGGAACCTAGGTAGGTGACCTCATCTTTCCTGGTGATAACAATGTCACCCACTTTTATGGTGAAGTCATTGACTTTCTTAAGGTTGATGTGGGACCCAAACAGGATGGATTCTGTTTTACCCAAGTGTATGGATAGCTTGTTGTCAGCGAGCCAGGTGCAAGTTCTACAGAGCTCAGCACTGAGGATTTTCTCCACCTTTGACTTGTCCTTGCCGGACACCAGCAGGGCAGAGTCATCCGCAAACAAAAACAATTCACAGTCGCATGCATGCAGATGAAATGTCGTTTATGTATATTAGGAACAGTAAAGGTCCCAATATACTGCCTTGGGGGACTCCACAGCTCACCGAGAGGGGGGGGGGGGGGGGGAGACACGGTGCCGTTCACCTCTACCACCTGCTCCCTCCCCTCCAAGTAAGATTGCATCCAGCTCCATGAGGTTTTGTTAAATCCGATTGCTCTGAGCTTATCCAACAGTATAGCGTGGTTAACGGTGTCAAAGGCCTTCTGAAGGTCCAGCATGACCATGCCGCAGTATTTGCCCGCGTCCACCTCATGTTTGATGTGGTCGGTCAGATAGAGAAGGCATGTGTCAGTGGAGTGGTTAGTTCTGAAGCCGGAATGGAATTTATACATGAGTTTATTAGTAGCAAGGTAACTATCGACCTGTTCATAAACTATTTTCTCCATTACTTTCGAAATGGAACTGAGAATAGAAACAGGTCGGTAGTTGCCAGGTTCCAATTTGCTTCCTTTTTTAAAGAGGGGAGTTACTCTTGCTATCTTAAAATCTTTTGGTACTTGGCCTTGTGTAATTGATAGGTTTATTATGTGTGTGATGATCGGGGCAATGATGGAGGCAGAGTCCCTGAGGAATCTGGAGGGAATATTATCAAGGCCGGTGGCCTTGTTAGGGTGGAGCGCGCTCAATTTTTTAAACACCTCATCAGCTGTGACCATTTCTAATTTGAAATCATCGTTGGATACTCCTAGCTTTCTGTAGAAGGCTTTAATGTGTTCTACACCAAAGCGACCAGAGTGGTGGGGCAGCTTGTTGACAAGAGTTGCGGCTATGCTGGTGAAAAATATGTTAAGTCTGCTAGCTACCTCCATTTTGTCTGTAATGAGGGAGTCACCCTTCTTGATGCTGATGTTGGTGAGTCTTGTTTTAAGTTTCTGGCTGCAACCAGGAAGCTGGTTGTTGAGAATTTTCCAGAGCTCACGTGGCTTATTTGTGTTTTCCTCTATTTTGTCGTTAATGTAATTTTTAAGGATTTAGTCAGGTTGGTTGACTTATTTCTTTATTTATTGCATTGCTTTTTGAGAGTTGAAAGGAGTAATTTGAGGTTGATATTATTGGGTTGTTTATGTACTTCTGTTTTACATTTTTGGTATTCAGAGTATTTTCTGTCTCTGTCTTTTATGGCAGCTAATAGGTCCGGATTCATTCATGGTTCCGAGCGGGCTTTGATCCTGACTGTTTTCACGGGAGCCATGTCATTTAGTATCTTTAGGAACGCCGTTTTGAAGCGATCCCAAGCAACATCGACCTGGTTGCTCGCGAGCACAGGGGACCAGTCTCACTCATCTAATTTTAAATTGAAATTGTCATTGGAGTATTTTTTGAGGGATCTGGATTGGGCTGTTATGTGGCCATTGGCTTTGGGTTTAGCTATTTTGCGGGTGCAGAAGGTTAGATAGTGGTCGCTAAGACCACAGATCATGACCCCACTATTTTTTATTTTAGGCCGGTCTGAAGTGAGAATGAGATCTATGGTTGATTGGGTGGAATCACACACCCTTGTAGGTAGCACTATTAGCTGGGAAAGACCGTGCTGATTACAAAACTTGCTGAAGGATCTGAAGACAGGCTCATCTTTGCATTGGATATCTGTGTTCAGATCCCCAGTTATAATTTTCTCCACGTTGTCTGTTCCTGCCAAGCATTCTTCCAAAGCCCCATAGAAATCACTCTGATTAGGGGGTCTATAAACAGTCCCTATTAGTACCGGCTTAGCGTTTTTAAATTTGATTTCCGCCCACACAGATTCCAGGTCATAGTGGTTAAGATCAGTGCGAGTTATGTATTTAATATCTTGGTGAATATACATACAAACGCCCCCACCGTGTTTATTCCTATCCTTTCTGATAACCGAAAAGTTTTCTATTTCTATCTCTGAGTCAGAAATACTTTGATCAAATTTGGTTTCAGAGAAACACAAGATTTTTACCTTCGTGTTGAGGAACATTTCTCTGATTTGGTCGAGTTTGGCTCCAGAGAGGCTGTTCACATTAAAGTGGATGATGTGTAGTCCACTGGAACCAAAAAGAGCATCAGAGTCCGCTGTGTTGTGGTACTGACCAGAAAAGTTGTTGGTTATTATTGCTGTTGAAGTTTGAGAGCAGAAGGGAGAGAGAGGAGAGAGAGAGAGAGGCATATTGATCTTCCTCCAGGTGAAGGGGGAGGGAGGGGGAGGGGCGGAGTTGGAGAGGGGGAGAGGGGGAGGCCAGGTAGGGTTGGTGGGGGTGGGGTTGGATTTCCTTTTGGCGGGCTTTTTTGAAGACAAAGAGAACAACGAAAACAACAAAAATGTTTGTGTAAAGGCGCCTCTAAATCCAGTGTATGCCGCGTCCTCGACCGTCAGGGACCGGGGAGAGGCCGCGTGGACCGCCGCCATCTCGTGCTGTTCCCCGCCATCACTGATGTCTGGGTCGCCGTCCACAGCTGCCGCCGCGTCGTTCACCGCCGCTGAGTCGTTGCCTTCTCCGATGACTGGGTCATCCATGACCGCCGCCGCCGAGCCTCCGACCGTGTCGATGAACGGGGCGAAGTCCTCCGCCGAGCCACCGATCGCTGGAGCACAGGTGAGCTTGAGCTGAGATGAGCCGGTAGCCGAGTTAGCTTCGATGGCGATGCTAGCAGTAGCATTGCTAGTCTTCGCTAGTCGGGACAACATTAACCGTGTTGTTACAGGTCCAGGGTTGAGTTCTGTGTCTCCTGATAGTAGAAGTAGTAGTAGTATTATTGACTTTCTGTCTATCCTTCCAGTCAGGGGCATGTTCCCTTTGCATCGATGGGCAGTCAAGCACGATGCTAACGAGTTAGCTCCAAAGCAAAGGTGCTTCGCCGATGTATTGTCGTGGAGATAAAAGTCGCTGTGAATGTCCATTTCGCGTTCTTGACTCTCATTTTCAAAAGGTGATGTATCCGAGGAGGTTTAAAATATAAAAGTAGAAAAAGGAGGAAGTGTGGGATAATCCGAGCAGTTGTTTGAATTCCCGATCGGGAGCGAAAGAGAGTGCGACCGCTTATCTCGGCGTCCTGCGTCGAGATGGGTCCCTTGTGATGTTTTGGGCCTTTTTGAGGCACCTGGCACTGTACAGTTCATCTAGGGAGGGGAGAGAGCAGCCAGTGATCTTCATGGCACTTTTTATGACCCTCTGAATTGCATTTCTCTCTGCCGCTGTGCAGCTGGCATACCATACTCACATGCAGTATGTCAGCACACTCTCTGTTGAGCAGCGATAGAAGGACACAAGCAGTTTTTGTGACAGTTGGTTCTTTTTGAGGAGTCTCAGAAAGTAAAGTCTCTGCTGTGCCTTTTTGAAGGTCACTGAGGTGTTCATACTCCACGACAGGTCTTCCTCGATCTGGATCCCCAGGAACCTGAAGTTAGAGACCCTTTCCACATAGTCCCCGTTGATGCACAGTGGTTGGATGTTTATTGTTTTTTTCTTCCGGAAATCCATGATCAGCTCCTTCGTCTTAGTGGTGTTAAGGACCAGGTTGTTTTCCCTGCACCACCCAGTCAGGCGCTCCACTTCATTTCTGTAGGCAGACTCATCCCTCCCAGAAATGAGTCCCAAAGTCGTCTGCAAATTTAATAGTGGTATTGCTGGCATTACATTATATATATATATATATATATATATATATATATATATATATATATATATATATATATATATATATATATATATATATATATATATATATATATATATATATATATATATATATATATATATATATATGGCCAAATGGGGTGCATTTCAATTTCTTATACACACTTGTTATTACATATGTTGGCCAGAGGGGGAGCACTTCCAATTTTCACACACACTTGTTATTACATATGTTGACCAGAGGGGGAGCACTTTTAAAAACGACACACAGTCATCTTGAAAACTCCCTCCTTTTTGGGACCACCCTAATTTTGATAGATTTCACCACCAGGGGTGCAAATGAGACATTCTCTATTAGATGCAATGGTTTTCCGTATCGGGACCATGATTTATGTTTTAACTTGTTCACTGGTCCTCATATGGAAGGTACTTTTCCCTATTGTTGTCTCAAGAAGGGTAGAAATACAAGAACACACACACACACTGGAACATACCATATACTTATATACTTATATACTAATACTGTACATGCCATTTTAACAATGATTTTTAAATGTTGATCTATGATCTTGAAATTACAGTCTATGATTTTTTTTTCTAATTCTATGATTTTGAATTCCCTGAGACTTGCTGGCAATTTGGCAATGTGTAGCATTAGAAATTAATACTGTAGCGGTGCTGGTTAGAATACTTCTGCATTCCACTCACACCTGGCCGCGCATACTAATTAGGATTCCGCCACTTGACACATATTTGTCTGTTTTTACTCTCAGGGCATTTATTTTACAAGTCGTTTCGCCTCTCATCAGGTCACGCTCACAGACAATCTAAGTCTATGGGTATTTCAATTTTGAAAAATAGTTAAAAAAGCGAGCTTGGATATTGTTAAATTTGCCGAACGTCCATTCGGAAGCTTTTATAAACCACTTTTGTAAAATCTGTGCTGGACTCGCCTGAGCATAACTCAGTACCTGCAGGATTTGTGTGTGATTGTAGCGGTCTATAATGGCTCAAATCGACAGCTTTTTTCAAAAAGTTGCAATGTTTTCAGACCATCCATCCATCCATCCATTTTCTACCGTTTGTCCCTTTCTGGGTCACGGGGGGTTCTGGAGCCTATCTCAGCTGCATTCGGGCAGAAGGCGGGGTACAACCTGGACAAGTCGCCACCTCATCACAGGGCCAACAAAGATTGACAGACAACATTCACACTCACATTCACACACTAGGGCCAATTTAGTGTTGCCAATCAACCTATCCCCAGGTGCATGTCTTTGGAGGTGGGAGGAAGCCGGAGTACCCGGAGGGAACCCACGCAGTCACGGGGAGAACATGCAAACTCCACAAAGAAAGATCCCGAGCCCGGGATTGAACTCAGGACCTTCGAATTGTGAGGCACATGCACCAACCCCTGTTCCACCGTGCTGCCCATGCTTTGAGACTTGTTTTTTTAATCAAATCTAGCAACTTTAATGAGAGCCAATAGTTACTTTCCTTTCTGAGGAGTTGGCAACACTGGAAGATAAAGAGAGATTAGAAGAGATTGGGGACAGCGAGGACAGAGATCTAGAAGAGATACAAATTGAGAACGCAGATGCAGAGGATGACACAGAAGAGCCAGCAGAGAAAACCGTTAAGATGATTTAAATTTCTAATTTCTGGTTAATTAAGACGAGTATCAAGAGGCCACAGTGCAGGGAGAGCTGCTGAAGGTGAGGACATTAGTCTTAAGTACAAACCCCAAAACCAGTGAAGTTGGCACGTTGTATAAATGGTAAATAAAAGCAGAATACAATCATTTGCAAATCCTTTTTAACCTATAGTAAATTCAATCGAATAGACTGCAAAGACAAGATACTTAACGTTCAAACTGGAAAACTTTATTTTTTGAAAATATTAGCTCATTTGGAATTTGATGCCTGCAACATGTTTCAAAAAAGCTGGCACAAGGGGCAAAAAAGACTGAGAAAGTTGAGGAATGCTCATCAAACACTTATTTGGAACATCCCACAGGTGAACAGGCTAATTGGGAACAGGTGGGTGCCATGATTGGGTATAAAAGCAGCTTCCATGAAATGCTCAGTCATCCACAAACAAGAATGGGACGAGGGTCACCACTTTGTGAACAAATGCGTGAGCAAATTGTCGAACAGTTTAAGAACAACATTTCTCAATGAGCTATTGCAAGGAATTTAGGGATTTCACCATCTACGGTCCGTAATATCGTCAAAAGGTTCGGAGAATCTGAAGAAATCACTGCACGTAAGCGATGATATTACTGACCTTGGATCCCTCAGGCGGTACTGCATCAAAAAACGACATCAGTGTGGAAAGGATTTACCCCAACAAGAAACCCTGGATGACCAGCCAAGTCCGCACACTCCTCAGGGCCCGCGACGCAGCCTTCAGGTCAGGGGACAGGGCACTGTACAGTGCTGCTAGAGCCGACCTGAAGAGAGGGATTAAAAAAGCAAAGGCGGACCACAGGAGGTGCATAGAGTCCCATCTGTCCAGCAATAACTCACGGGAGGTGTGGCGGGGCATTCATGACATCACGAACTACAGAGGCTGCAATGTGACAACTGCGGATCAGAGTGCGACACTGGCAGAGGAGCTTAACTGTTTCTTTGCCCGTTTTGATACCCCCCAGCGACACTCATCTGCTCCAGCCCTGCCCCCGCCCCCACCGGGCTCCGGCACCACTCCACTCACTGTACAGGAGCACAGTGTCAGACGAGTGCTCCCGGCTGTGAACCCCAGGAAGGCTGCCGGACCAGACGGAGTACCTGGAAAGGTGCTCAGGGCGTGCGCCCACCAGCTCGCTCCCCCCCTCACCAGGATCTTCAACCTCTCCCTGGCTCAAGCAGTCATCCCATCCTGCCTGAAGTCATCTACAATAATCCCGGTGCCGAAGAAGTCTCCCATCACCAGCCTGAATGATTCCCGACCAGTGGCCCTCACTCCGGTAATCATGAAGTGCTTCGAGAGACTGGTTCTCCAGCACATCAAGGACCATATCCCTTCAGACCTTGACCCCCACCAGTTCGCATACCGGGCGAACAGATCCACAGAGGACGCCATCACTGTTGCTCTCCACTCTGCTCTGAACCACCTGGAGCAGCAGCAGAACTATGTCCGGATGCTCTCTGTGGATTATAGTTCTGCCTTCAATACAATAATCCCGGACAGACTCTGCAATAAACTGGACACTCTTGGCCTCCCCCCTCTCACAAACGCCTGGATAAGGGACTTCCTAACGGACCGACCCCAGAATGTGAGACTTGGCCCCCACCTCTCATCCACCCGCACGCTGAGCATCGGTTCCCCACAGGACTGTGTGCTGAGCCCCCTCCTCTACTGCCTCTACACCCATGACTGCAGTCCAGCCCACAGTGACAACCTTATCGTCAAGTTTGCTGACGATACCACAGTGGTCGGGCTCATCTCCAGGGGTGACGAGGCTGCCTACAGGGAGGAGGTCCTGAAGCTGACGGCCTGGTCTTCAGAGAACAACCTCGCTCTCAACACCAGCAAGACCAGAGATCATCGTCGACTTCAGGAGGATCAGCACCGACCCTGCCCGCCTCTACATCAACGGCGAGCGTGTGGAGGGGGTCCACACCTTCAGGTACCTTGGAGTCCACATCTCTAACGACTTTTCTTAGACAGTCAACACCACAGCAATCATCAAGAAGGCTCAGCAGCGGCTACACTTCCTGAGAGTCCTCGGGAAGTACAACCTGAAGCCTGACCTGCTGCTGATCTTCTACCGCTCGTCCATCGAGAGCCTGCTGACCTACTGTATTACAGTATGGTACGGCAGCTGCACTGCAGCAGACAGGGAGAGGCTGCAAAGAGTGGTCAAGACGGCTCAAAAGATCATCGGCCGCCCTCTCCCCTCTCTGATGGACATCTACACCTCCCGCTGCCTCAACAGAGCCAGTGCCATCATCAAGGACAGCACCCACCCTGGCTCTGACCTGTTCCACCTGCTGCCCTCTGGGAAGCGCTACAGGTGTATTAAAACCAAGACGAACAGGCTAAAACACAGCTTCTTCCCCAGGGCCATAACCACCCTGAACCGACTTCCCCATTGACCTTCATAACTGCCTTCTCTTCGGTGCAATAACCCATTCCACCAACCACCCTGTTTCATGTAGATATTCATGTACATATTCATTTCACCCTCTGTATAGAGTGTACACTTTTTTTATCGCACTGTATGGAATGGCCTCAATCTCGTTACCCTGCGTAATGACAATAAAGCTGATTCTGATTCTGATTCTGATATCACCACATGGGCTCAGGAACACTTCAGAAAACCACTTTCAGTAACTCCAGTTTGTCGCTACATTTGTAAGTGCAAGTTAAAACTCTACTATGCAAAGCAAAAGCCATTTATCAACAACACCCATAAACGGCACTGGCTTTGCTTGGCCCAAGCTCATCTAAGATGGACTGATGCAAGGTGGAATAGTGTTCTGTGGTCTGACTAGTTCACATTTCAATTTTTTGGGGGAAAGTGTGGACGTCGTGTCCTCCGGACCAAAGAGAAAAATAACCATCCTGACTGTTATAGGTGCAAAGTTGAAAAGCCAGTATCTGTGACGGTATGGGGGTGTATTAGTGCCCAAGGCATGGGTAACTTACACATCTGTGAAGGCTGAATGCTGAAAGGTATACAGGTTTTGAAGCAAAATATGTTGCCATCCAAGCAACGTTATCATGACGCCCCTGCTTATTTCAGCAAGACAATGCCAAGCCACGTGTTACAACAGCGTGGCTTCATAGTAAAAGACTGTGGGTACTTAAGCTGTACATCAAGCAAGAATGGGAAATAATTCCCCCTAAAAAGCTTCAAAAATTGGTCTCCTCCGTTCCCAAACGTTTACCGAGTGTTGTTAAAAGGAAAGGCCATGTAACACAGTGGTAAAAATGCCCCTGTGCCAACTTTTTGCAATGTGTTGCTGCTATTAGTTATTATTTGCAAACAATTATTAAGTTTCTCAGTTCGAACATTAAATATCTTGTCTTTGCAGTCTATTCCATTGAGGCAAAATCGATGTTAAAAAAGGCCAAACACATCATGCCACTAAAGTCTAACTTGTCATTTTCTAAAACTTGGCAGCCCTGCAGTTAGCATGCGTCAAAAAAGTGCCAAAATATGATTCTGAGGTTCGAACCTGCATCATTTGCCAGCATTTCTGTTGATAAAAGAATGAGAGCTCATCATCACAGTTCAACACCTCTGTCATGTAAATGCTGCGTCTTTGCTCGGTCAGCATTGCAAATAACAATATGTTTCTATAATTGTCTTACCCTGAACAAGAATAAATATATAAATACCTGTAAACAAGGAAGTGAATATTTATATACTGTTAGCCGTGACCCGACCTCGGATAAGCATAAGAATGGATAGCCAGAAGGTTTAGGATTAAGACAGGATTCGGAAGTAGGTTTGAGTTATGTGGGTGGACGACAAGTGTGCCGTTGGAGCAATACAATGTTGATGTATTGTTACACAAACGCAGACACATTTTGATAAGACAGTTGATGTGCACGTTTGAGCGACGCTCAGAGACAAATTCGATTGGCGAAAATTAGAGATGTCCAGTAATGGCTTTTTTGCCGATATCCAATATTCCGATATTGTCCAAGTCTTAATTACCGATACCGATATCAACCGATACCGATATATACAGTTGTGGAATTAACACATTATTATGCCTAATTTTGTTGTGATGCCCCGCTGGATGCATTAAACAATGCAACAAGGTTTTCCAAAATAAGAGAACAACTTCAACTCAAGTTATGGAAAAAAGTGCCAACATGGCACTGCCATATTTATTATTGAAGTCACAAAGTGCATTATTTTTTTTTAACATGCCTCAAAACAGCAGCTTGGAATTTGGGACGTGCTCTCCCTGAGAGAGCATTAGGAGGTTGGGATGGGCGGGGTTGAGGTGGGGTACGGGGTAGCGGGGGGTGTATATTGTAGCGTCCCGGAAGAGTTAGTGCTGCAAGGGGTTCTGGGTATTTGTTTTGTTGTGTTTATGTTGCTTTACAGTGCGGATGTTCTCCCGAAATGTGTTTGTCATTCTTGTTTGGTGTGGGTTCACAGTGTGGCGCATATTTGTAACAGTGTTGAAGTTGTTTAAAAGGCCACCCTCAGTGTGACATGTATGGCTGTTGATCAAGTATGCATTGCATTCACTTGTGAGTGTGTCAAAAGCCGTAGATATTATGTGATTGGGCCGGCACGCGGAACGCAAAGGCAGTGCCTTCAAGGTTCATTGGCGCTCTGTACTTCTTCCTACGTCCACAGCGGCGTTTTAAAAACATATACATTTTACTTTTTTAAAACCGATACCGATAATTTTGAAACCGATACCGATAATTTCCGATATTACATTTTAAAGCATTTATCGGCGAATAATAACGGCAGTCCGATATTATCTAGCAAAAATCATGCGGATTGGCCAAAATATGCAGGGATTCGCAGGAATTTGCAGGAATTGGTTGAATTTACGTGAAATGGCAAATTCCTGGGGGGACTGAGAAATGCTGAATTCAATAAGGCTAATGTTGTGTTAATTTGTTGAGTACTTAATAATGTACTTTTGAATATTTCACTGTAATCACCGTTGTTTTGTCTTTACAGAGAGCATTAAAATCCACGAAGTAGAAACGTACAAGAGAGTAAGCGGGTGATGTCACTGCTTGCTCCAAACTGCTCCCTCAATGAATATTTCTAGAAGAGGATCACCTGTCATGGATTTCTTCTCCTGGGCGGTGAAACGTTAACCTTTGATGGTCCCTTGATGCACACAAACCCTCTTTTCATAAGATTTGCACAATACTGTACATGAAAATACACACATGTACATGGTGATGAAGTCTATTTGATTTGTTCAACCGAAGCACTTTTGCATTAATTTAATCTAATAATTGTGTTGTTGTTGTCGTGTTGTACGGTGTCCACGTTGTGTCTTTATCCATGTCCTCGTCATGCTCACCAAAGTGTCCAACATTGTCCGTCTATGTCATTTATGTCTACAGTAAGACTGAAGATGCGCCAGGTATACGTCGCTTAAATACCATTTACAATTTTTACACTAAGGGGGTAAACATATCAAAAGTATTATTCAGTAATACTAATGATTTTAAACAACATCATTTACTACCGTGCACAATTCAACATTTCCGAAAAGGAGTAGAAAGAGGGAGCGTTAATTTAATCCTCACCCCCTTCTCCGCTTTTTACTAGTACTGTGACTGTGACTAAATAGATATTAGTACCAGTGTAGTATCTTCCATTTATATTTCAAGTGTTTTTGAGTCATCTTTGATTTTCTTGGCAGGAAGTGTTTCAGTTGTTTTGAAGTGAATTAATTGACTCATATTATGTTTTGCATATGGTGAATGTTTCTATTCATCTTGGAGAAAGTAAACCACCAAGTTTAATTAAACAGTGGTATTTCAGTTTGAGCACATAATAAAACAAGGCCCCTTAGTTTGACATTCGCAGGTGAATTGGATTACTTCTCATAGGAAAAGAGGCCCTAATTGGGACTTCGGAATGCAAAAGTGATAGCCCTATCCTTGAGAAGAGACTACCTGTCTAGCTCAACGCCAACATTTAAGTTATGACTTAAAGCAGTTGTTTTCCAGACACTTACACACGAACATCTCCTTTTAAGGTCAGGATGTCTTAGCACCCACACACAGAGACAGAAAGAAGGAATATAAAACTGATGGTTTGGCTTCTCCAAGTTAGTCATTTTCTTGACCTGACCTCGTCCAAGAACTGCAGTCCTGTATAATGACGCTCGCTTGTAATAAAGCAACTTTTGGTTCAGTAAAGTGTCTCCGACGTCTCTTTTGATCCAGCCACACTAGCGTGTCATCCTTCTGTCCGGACGAGGATGACAAGACCAGAAATACACATCAGTTTCATTTAGACAACATGAAAAACCCAAAGCATTTGTAATAAATGTGTGAAATACCTTGTTTTGTTGCAAATAAACCAATAAAGTCGGGTTGCATCATTCAAAGTGTGTTTCAAGTTGAAGTACATCACTATGACTGTGTATGCATGTTAAATAACATCTTGCATTGCTGCTACTCCTGCTTTGAATGAACAATATTCTTACTGGACTTTTTCTTCTTACGTGTTGTGGATTATTTTTTTGAGCCACTGGATGGCACTCAAACAAAAATGTTTACGTGGCAACAATCTTTTTGTTCATTCCAGGGGTGTCGAACTCGTTTTCATGGGGGGCCACATCACAGTTATGACTGCCCTCAGAACCACTTGTAACAATGAATAATATATACATTTTAAAATGCTTCATTACACAATTATTTATTGTTATATATTTTTACGTACACTGTAAGAAAATCATGTAGATTTTTCAGTTAAGTTTAGCTGCCGAAATTTTACCACAAAATGTGCCATGTTTTTTACAATCTACTGTAACTGTAAATGGGAAAACAGTACCACTGTTTTACTGTAAAATCTACAGTCGTTGTTTTTACGGTGTATATGGGAAAAACATAATTACACATTTTTTTGTCTCGTGTTTTTACAGTAAAATTCTGGCAACTGAGCTACCAGTTTTCTTTTACCGAAAAATAATTTTTACATTGTACAATTTGCCAGATAAGTTGCTTCAAAATCATGAGTCAAGCAGATATTTACGTACTTATTTTGATGTTTGGAATGTGTGATGATACAATGTGTGTTGCAATATTAGATTACGTTTAAAATAAATGAAATTGCATACAGTACATGTATTTTTGTCTGTCAAAATAGAAAGTTGACTACATTTACAAACAAATAGACGCATTGTAATTCCAGGCCTGGAATGAGGTGGCGGGACAGATATGGTCCCCAGGCCTTGAGTTTGACACATGTGGTTTAACTTATTTTACAGATTACACTGCATTCATAATTATGCATAACTACAGCTTACTCCAATTATTATTAAATTGCAGATCAAGCTCAAACCCAAATATTTTAGACAGTAACTGAGAGTTATTACTGTCTAAAATATACAACTGAGTTGAATGTTCCTAAGGGGAATATTTCGCTTTGTCAAATAATGGTGGGCATAATTATAAGGTTTATTAAATAAAAATGAATATTTTACCATTTTACTTTTTATTTTCATCTCTTAAAGTTAGAATAATGAACAACGAAAAATAAAAATAAAAATATCAGCGACCAACATAACCACTGTTCTTTTCAATGACCATAATAACGCTAAAATCAAGTGGCCAATGTTTAATGATGATCAATGCATTGTTCACCACCAGAGGGCGCCAGAGACAATTATATTTTCCACTTCAACTTTAGCTGACGCCACACTGCTCAGATCCTAATGTACACAATGTGACTAAATGTTTTGAATAACCATCATTCCATCTGATTGAACTCTTTCTAACTCTCCTTATAGAAAAAAACTTTATAAAATACTCCAAGCCAGAATTGTTTTGATGAATAATAATGAGAATTATGTGAATGCTCCAAAGCATTCACACTATTCACAGGTTTTCCGGGACATGTTTCCCATTCAAAATGCGTTGGCCATTTTTCAACCGATTTAAACCATTCCACCTTCAACATATTCCACTCATCCAGCACATTCAAAATATAATTTTTCCATTTTTTTTCTCCAGGAATTCCCGTAATTCCCGGTTTTCCAAACCCTATTTTCACCCTTTTTTCTGTTGACTACTCGTCCCACATTTTTCACCCCACTTCAACTGTTCCACCGTCAAAACATTCCTCTTAATTAGGACAAAAAACTAAGTTGTTTTTTGAACTGGAAAAATTCCTGGTTTTTCTAAAATTCCATGAATTCTGTAATAGAATTTCAGAATAAAAAAAGGTTACTACTTCAAAAATTTTCGACCATTTAAGACAACACCAACCATTTTATCTCATTCAGAACATTTTTTTTTTTTTTTACCATTTTCAAAAATGTTCCTTCTTTTCCCGGAATTCACAAAATGAATGAGACATTTTTCGAAGTTCCACAATTTCTAAATTTTTCCTCCAATTCAAACAGTTCCAATTTTAAAATATTCAGCCTGCTCAGGAATTGTGTGCTCCCTTTCAACAATTATTTAAAGATTTCCAGAATTTCCTAGAATTCCCAGTTTTTAGGGACATTTTCCCCATTCAAAATTAAATATCCGTTTTTCAAATGTCCACAATTCCCACATTTTTTCTACCGATTCAAACTATTCCACCTGCAACATATTCAACTCATCCTAGACATTCACACACTACCATTTTTTCACATTCAACAAATTTCCAGGAATTCCTGTTTTTTTCTAACCTTATTTCCAACCTTTTTTAGTGCGATGACTCCTTTCACATTTTTGAAACCCAATTCAACAGTTCCACCGTCAAAGCACTCCTCT
Organism: Entelurus aequoreus; assembly: GCF_033978785.1. Taxonomy (NCBI): domain Eukaryota; kingdom Metazoa; phylum Chordata; class Actinopteri; order Syngnathiformes; family Syngnathidae; genus Entelurus; species Entelurus aequoreus. Next base: position 30,006,892 of record NC_084734.1, read on the forward strand.
TACAGTAATAAGGACAAAAAAACAAAGTTGTTTTTTGAACTGGAAAAATCCCCGGTTTTCCCGAGATCCAGGAATTCTGTAATACCATTTCTGAATCAAAAAATGTTACTACTTCAACATTTTTTGACCGTTTTGAAAAATTCCAAAACCAACCATTCAGAACATTCAATTTTTTTAACGATTTTCAAAAAAAATCCCTCTTTTCCCGGAATTCCCACGTTTTCATGATATTCCCATTGAAATGAATGAGACATTTTTCAAAGTTCCACAATTTCTACATTTTTCATCCAATTTAAACCATTCCAATTTCAAAATACTCAGCGTGTTCAGGAATTGTGTGCTCCCTTTCAATAATTATTTAAAAAATTCCCAAATTTCCTAGAATTCCCAGTTTTAAGGGACATTTTCCCCATTCAAAATGAATGATCCATTTTTCAAACTTCCACAAGTCCCACATTTTTCAGCCAATTCAAACATCCCACCTTCAACACATTCAATTCATCCTAGACATTCAAACTACCCTTTTTCAACATTCAACAAATTACCAGGAAATCCCTGTTTTTTCTAACCTTATTTCCAACCTTTTTTAGTGCGATGACTCCTTTCACATTTTTGAAACCCAATTCAACCGTTCCATCATCAAAACATTCCTCCTAGTCAGGACAAAAAACCAAGTTGGTTTAAGGACTTGATAAATTCCCGGTTTTCCCGAAATTCCGTAATACCATTACTCATTTAAAACACGGTTACTACTTCAACATTTCTTGACCGATTTAAACAATTTCAACACCAACCAATTCATCTCATTCAGGACGTTCATGCTCCTAATAATAATTTTTTTTTAAATCCCGCTTTTTCCAAAATTTCCAGGAAGTTCCCATTGAAATTAATGGGATATTTTTCCAAGCAGCACAATTACCACATTTTTCAACCTATTCAAACCATTCCAACATCAACACATTCCACTCATCCTGGACATTCAAACCAACACTTTCCCAAGTTCCAAACCAAATTCGTGTTTTCCTGGAAATTCAAACTCTTCAACATTCAAACCATTCCAACATTCAGACTATTCTTACTTTCATACTACATTCTGTCAACATTCCAGTTCAACTTCAGCATTGGAGCGTTCACATGCAATCTAGTTGTGCAATGCAGTTCTACTGCACTAAAACCACATTACTAGTAATCATATTCTTACATTATTATTAGGTAGCATGTCTATTGATGTTCTTATTCACTTATCATTTTATCAGAGTTAACTCAATAAATAGTTCAAGCCAGGAATGAATGATTTGATGAATAATAAAGAGAGTTACTTGTACCAACCGTCCTATCCTGTAGATGACGCCATTTAACAGCAAAGTGATGTTTGCTATAATAAACAGCCAACAGGGGTCGTCTTTTTCAACCTCACTGTTCAGGTTGAAAAGACCGACCCCTGTTGGCCTAGTTTATTATAGCAAACATCACTTTGCTGTTCAATGGCGTATCTACAGGATAGGACGGTTGGTACAAGTAACTCTCTTTATTATTCATCAAATCATTCATTCTGGCTTGAACTATTTATTGAGTTAACTCTGATCAAATGATAACGTGAATAAGAACCATCACTAGCACAAGCTACCTATCAATAACAATAGGTCCTTTCGTCCCAATGCAAAAGGACTCCCGTTGGGATTCCTTTGACATGGGCCGTGCGGGCCCTAATTACACCACTCGTGTACAAACTTTGTCCAAGGATGTCCAAGGATGTGGCGACCGTTTTGATATTTATCTTTGGCAAAAAGGCTAATTCAAGGTAAACATGCTCATCATTTGCAGTGGCAACTTTGGACAGGAGTTTGCTTGGCTCCGTGACCGAGGTCCTACTTCGAAAAACGCATCACGAAGCATTGTTCCCCATTAAAATGTATTAAAATAAATGTATTCATTGCTTAGCCCAGGGGTCCCCAAACTACGGCCCGAGGAAAGTCCCAAGTAAGAAAAATATATATATATATACATATATATATATATATATTAGGGGTGTGGAAAAAAATCTATTCAAATTCGAATCGCGATTCTCACGTTGTGCAATTCAGAATCGATTCTCATTTTTAAAAAATCGATTTTTTTATTTTTTTTAAATTTATTTAATTATTCTTTTTAGTTATATTTTTTCCAATTAATCAATCCAACAAAACAATACACAGCAATACCTTAACAATGCAATCCAATTCCAAAACCAAACCCGACCCAGCAACACTCAGAACTGCAATAAACAGAGCAATTGAGGAGACACAAACACGACACAGAACAAACCAAAAGTAGTGAAAGAAAAATGAATATTATCAACAACAGTATCAATATTAGTTACAATTTCAACATAGCAGTGATTAAAAATCCCTCATTGACATTATCATTAGACATTTATAAAAATAAAAATAAATGAACAATAGTGTCACAGTGGCTTACACTTGCATCGCATCTCATTAGCTTGACAACACATTGTGTCCAATATTTTCACAAAGATAAAATAAGTCATATTTTTGGTTCATTTAATAGTTAAAACAGATTTACATTATTGCAATCAGTTGATAAAACATTGTCCTTTACAATTATAAAAGCTTTTTACAAAAATCTACTACTCTGCTTGCATGTCAGCAGACTGGGGTAGATCCTGCTGAAATCCTATGTATTGAATGAATAGAGAATCGTTTTGAATCTGGAAAATATCGTTTTTGAATCGAGAATCGTTGTGAATTGAAAAAAAATAATCGATTTTGAATCGAATCGTGACCCCAAGAATCGATATTGAATCGAATCGTGGGACACACAAAGATTCACAGCCCTAATATATATATATATATATATATATATATATATATATATATATATATATATATATATATATATATATATATATATATATATATATATATATATACAGTATGTATAAATATATATATATATATATATATATATATATATATATATATATATATATATATATATATATATATATATATATATATATATATATACATACTGTATATATATATACAGTATATATATATATATATATATATATATATATATATATATATATATATATATATATATATATATATATATATATATATATATAATTTGTTTTTTTTTTCATTATAATTTTTAAAAATCTGTCCTTTCTAATCCATTTTCTACCACTTGTTACTCTCGGGGTCTCCTAGATACTCAGGAAAATCATATTGTCTAAAAATGCATTTTTCCATTGATAACGTGACATTGTGCTTGCGCCGCAGTGTCGTGCAAGTGCGCGCTCTTTCAGTCAATTAGTGCGGGAGGAATATATACTGTATATATATACATACATATATATATACACCGCCCGGCCCCCGGCCAAATTTTTTTAACCCAATGCGACTCAAAAAGTTTGGGGACCCTTGGTTAGCCCCTCCAAAACAACACACTTTTAACATGTAACATGCCTTTTAAAAAGAAAAAAAACCTTTTGGATAAGAGTTATTGTATAAAAAACAATACAAAAGAATGTACTACTCACAACTAGAGATGTCCGATAATGGCTTTTTTGCCGATATCCGATATTCCGATATTGTCCAACTCTTAATTACCGATTCCGATATCAACCGTGGAATTAACACATTATTATGCCTAATTTTGTTGTGATGCCCCGCTGGATGCATTAAACAATGCAACAAGGTTTTCCTAAATAAATAAACTCAAGTTATGGAAAAAAATGCCAATATGGCACTGCCATTATTGAAGTCACAAAGTGCATTATTTTTTTTAACATGCCTCAAAACAGCAGCTTGGAATTTGGGACATGCGACACTGAGATAATCCTGATACCCACTACAAGTATAGGAAATACTATACTTTGACTTTCACAAAGTGCATTATTTTTTATCTTTTTTAAACATGCCTCAAAACAACAGCTACAAAAACAATGAAGGCACACAGCTTCAGTCCAGAGTATACTAGAGTAATAAAGTAAACAATAACATAGTCCTCCTTTAGCGCAAGACTGCCTGGCATACTGTACAACAGGAAATTATAAACTGGGCTCAATCTGAACAGCCGATATGGGCATCTACATCAACTATATGATTTGCCTGAGAAGCTGGACAGGACAAAAAAAAAATTTTTTAAACCGATACCGATAATTTGCGATATAACAGATATTACATTTTAAAGCATTTATCGGCCGATAATATCGGCAGTCCGATATTACCGGACATCTCTTTTTACAACTGTAGTTGTTTTATGAAATAAATGTGGCCAGGGACCGGGTTATAAACATATATATATATATATATATATATATATATATATATATATATATATATATATATATATATATATATATATATATATATATATATATATATATATATATATATATATATATATATATAAAATGGCCAGAAAAAGAGAACTTTCATCTGAAACTCGACAGTCTATTCTTGTTCTTAGAAATGAAGGCTATTCCACAAAATTGTTTGGGTGACCCCAAACTTTTGAACGGTAGTGTATATATATATATATATATATATATATATATGGTGCTTACAATCATCAGTTGTTTACCAAGCAAAGGTAATACGCAAGGACATTAACACATCCGACACATACGTAGGATTAACTGAGGGAGAATTCAAAACCAGATGGAACAATCACAAGGCTTCTTTCAGATGCAAAAGACTCCGGAACACTACAGAACTCAGCAAACACATTTGGAATCTCAAAGACAATAATGTTGAATACTCAATAACATGGCAAATTCTTGCATCCAGCACACCTTACAACAGTGGTAACAAAAGATGCAACCTATGCTTAAAAGAGAAACTGTTTATCATATACCGCCCAGAGTTGTCATCCCTCAACAAGCGCAGCGAAATTGTATCAGCATGCCGTCACAGAAGGAAACACCTCCTAGGTAACACATGAGTCAATCACCACGCCCCCACGCCTGCCTGTACCCACCCGCTCTGTGCCCTATATAAACCATGGTATGTGAATGCTTCCATTAAAATCTCCTGAGGATTGAGGAAATCCCTCATGAAACAGGCCTGTAGAGATGAAATAGTCTTGTGATTTTTTTCCCACACATACATATATATATATATATATATATATATCACCCAAACAATTTTGTGGAATAGCCTTCATTTCTAAGAACAAGAATAGACTGTCGAGTTTCAGATGAAAGTTCTCTTTTTCTGGCCATTTTGAGCTTTTAATTGACCACACAAATGTGATGCTCCAGAAACTCAATCTGCTCAAAGGAAGGTCAGTTTTGTAGCTTCTGTAACGAGCTAAACTGTTTTCAGATGTGTGAACATGATTGCACAAGGGTTTTCTAATCATCAATTAACCTTCTGAGCCAATGAGCAAACACATTGTACCATTAGAACACTGGAGTGATAGTTGCTGGAAATGGGCCTCTATACACCTATGTAGATATTGCACCAAAAACCAGACATTTGCAGCTACAATAGTCATTTACCACATTAGCAATGTATAGAGTGTATTTCTTTAAAGTTAAGACTAGTTTAAAGTTATCTTCATTGAAAAGTACAGTGCTTTTCCTTCAAAAATAAGGACATTTCAATGTGACCCCAAACCTTTGAACGGTAGTATATATATATATATATATATATATATATATATATATATATATATATATATATATATATATATATATATATATATATATATATGTATATATATATATATATATATATATATATATCCGTCTCAATGCTGATTAGATAAACTGCCTTTTACTTACACTGATAAAAAAAGTAATATGTCCACTGATGTTTAAAAACTGTACACTCTATGAGTTTATTTTACGTTTCCCCAATGATCTCGCCATTTTTTTCCTCGTGCACTATATGACTGAAAGAGCGCGCACTCACGTTATCGAAGGGAGAATGCATTTTTAGACCATACTTGCCAACCTTGAGACCTCCGATATCGGGAGGTATCGATATCATACATATATACATATATGTATGAAATACTTGACTTTCAGTGAATTCTAGCTATATATATATATATATATATATATATATATATATATATATATATATATATATATATATATATATATATATATATATATATATATATATATATATATATATATATTTTATTATACATATAAATAAAATAAATACTTGAATTTCAGTGTTCCGGAGGCTATCCAGTAGATGGCAGCATTGTCCTGTTTAACTTCTCCGTTCATGTCTGAGTATATCATTTCGGCCACCGTGTTCAATGGAGAAGTCTGTTCTACAAATTGTATAGGCAACATACATACCCCTTCCCCTTCGAACTGTCCTGGATGAACTGACATTCTTGTTTCCATTCGTTTTGGAACTTGCAAGCGTATTTCTTCACCTTGCTTGTCGACGGCGTCGCCATGTCTGTAACTTCTTCATTCTTCTGCTTCGTCTCCTTGTTGTGTGCGCAGTTGTGCACTCTACTCTCTAAAAGCCGTAGATGTTATGACGTCATTGGGCAGGCAAGCTGTTTATATTGTGGGAAAGCGGACTTAAGAACAGGCTGTCCCCACTCAGGTCCGCAATGAGCTGGAGGGGGCGTGGCCTCTAGCTCCGGCTGAATACCGGGAGTTTGTCGGGAGAAAATTTCTGCCGGGAGGTTATCGGGAGAGGCGCTGAATACCGGGAGTCTCCCGCTAAAAACGGGAGGGTTGGCAAGTATGTTTTAGACAACATGATTTGCCTGAGCGGCTAGGGGACTCCGAGAGTAAATGAGAGAAAATGGATTGATGGACGGGCTAGAAAGGACAGATTAAAAAAAAAAAAAAAAAAATTATTATTTATTTTATTTTTATTTTTTTAACCGGGACTACCCAAGGGCCGGATTTTGGACACTGGTGGGCCGTATCTGGGCTGGGGACCCCTGAAGTAATGTAAGAATAATGGACAGCATTTACTTTTGAGACTTATACGGTATCTCCTCCGAGCTGCTTCTACGTCAAACACTCCATCAGAAGCTTCTCCATATTTTCATGGATAAATGTCCGACATTTAGACATCATTTTAACTTCAATGGCGTGTATTACTGACCCATTCGGCTTTGGTATGTTGCAGACTCGCTGTGCTACACTCCAACTTCAAATCGCTACTTTAAAATTGCTATTGCTAATCAAAAGTGGAGTCTTACTTTTGAGTGCTTTCTATCAGGCATGCCTTGGTTTGTTGGCATGGAAAATGACAACGTTACCTAGGAGCAGGCGATGGCGAGTCTGCAAACAGACTTAATTTACAGATTTGTTACTGTCCATCCCAGTGAAGCCTGCAGCTTCTTTATTGTCCTACAACTCTTTAAAAAAAAAAAAACTAAACCTAGAGAAATATGAATAATATTAAAGTGGCCTGAGAGCCAATGTTTTTCCGTATGCAGTCCCTCTTCAAAAGGTTTGGATACCCAGTTATACGCGTCCTCATATTCCTTCATTAATGCTTGGTCTTGAAATTGGAGCAAAACAAGCATAAAAGACGACAGCTTTACGATGATGCCAAGTGAAAAGCCGTATTGTTCCCATACACCACATGTGTGTGTGCAAGAAATGGTCAGTGCGCTTTTGTTTGAATTAACAATTACAATTCTCCAAAGGCGACATAATGAGCTGGCTGGCTTGTGTCCACAATGCCCAAGGGAGAGAAAAAGGCACACAGGCACACACAAACTAGTGCTTTGAATGGTTAATGACCAACCAGATCTTTAGTGACAGCACAAAGCACAACCAAAAGTCATGAAAGGAAGACTTTCTTATTTATTTTCATTTTTATAGAAGCGGGGGCTGGAGGCGGGATTAGAGTAGCATCAAGGAATGATAAAAGGACGCAGGAGATGATGAATCATGTTGTGGACTGCAGGCATGAAACAATAATCTCCATTTCCCTTTATTTGACTCTTGCTGTGCATGTAACAAAAAACCTATAGTATACATTACTTAAAATATTTACTTTGTGACTATAACAGCACCTTAATAATTGATGTATTTTACCTCTTCTACAAAACACTCAGGCTGAACTCTTTTACATTGTGCAAGGTGTTTGTGGAGTTTAGACACACACAGAAATTTATATATTATACTATATGTGAAACCTTTCAATTTAAAATAAATGATCAAAATACATATATTTTTTATTTACAATTAATATTGTGGTTTTCCTGTTTTTAGTTGATAAGAATAATATGTTAATGTAATTATTTATTTATTTATTTATTTATATATTTATTTTTATTAATCAATCCAACAAAACAATGCACAACAATGCCATAATAATACAATTCCAATTCCAAAACCAAACCCGGCCCAGCAACATTCAGAATGGCAATCGACAGAGCAATTGAGAGGACACACAAACATGACACAAAACTATCCAAAAGTAGTCATAAACAAAAATGAATAATATCGAACAACAGTATCAATATTAATAAGAATTCCAACATAGCAGTGATTAGAAATCCCTAATTGACATTATCATAACAGCCATTTTTACAAATAATAAAAGCATTTAAAAAATGAACAATAGTGGTATTTATAAAATATTATTTTTAATATGTAAAAATTATGTTTTATGATTATTTTAATGTATTAGGGATGTGTTTAATGTGTTGGTCATCTTACCCTAAAAAGTAATGAATTAAAGTTACAAATTACTTCTCCCAAAAAGTAATTGGGTTAGTATCTCAGTTACCTCATTGTGAGAGTAACTACTTACTCAGCAAAGTAACTGAGACGTTACTTTTCATTTCATTATTTTATACACTATTACATTTGATAACATCTTTACATCTTTATTGTCAAATATACTTATATTAACTGATCAAAAATAAAAATACCATATACAGTACAGGCCAAAAGTTTAGACACACCTTCTCATTCACAGCACAACTGATGGTCCCAACCCCATTGATAAAGCAAGACATTCCACTAATCAACAGTGATAAGGCACACCTGTGTGAAAACCATTTCAGGTGACTACCTCTTGAAGCTCATCGAGAAAATGTCAAGAGTGTGCAAAGCAGTGATCAGAGCAAAGGGTGGCTATTTTGAAAAAACTAGAATATGAAACATGTTTTCAGTTATTTCACCTTTTTTTGTTAAGGACTTAACTCCACATGTGCTCATTCATAATTTTGATGCCTTCAGTGACAATCTACAATAGTCATGAAAATAAAGAACACGCATTGAATGAAAAGGTGTGTCCAAACGTTTGGCCGTGCTGTACATGTCTATGAAGGTTCTCATTCATTAAGGTCATTGTTATCTCAGGGCATTTAATCAATTGCAACTGGACTGGTTGGTTTGTCTTGGAAGATGTTTCACTGCTCATGTTAGGTTTGTGTAGGTTTCATCAGTTCGTGCTCATAGACTTAGATTGGTCAGATCTAGTCCTGCAGCTGGTGCCAAAACCCAAAATATTTATACTGAAATTAAAATTGAAAATAGAAATTGGGCTGTTATCTCTGGGTTTTTTGCTGATCAATGGTTAAGTAAAAACTTTCCACTGACTGGACATTGCCAAAATAACTCAAAGCCATGCATTGGCCGGAAATGGAACCCAGGTCAACTGCTGGGAAGGCAGCTTTGCTAGCCACTACCACCAATATTTTGTCCATGGACAATATTTTGTCCATGGACAATTTTTGCCTTGAAATTCTAAAATCTAACAAAAACCTATAGGAAATTGGCTGCTATCTCTGTGTTTTTTGTTGATCAATAGTTGAGTAACAACTTTTAACTGACTGGACGTTGCCAAGATAACACAAGCCGTGCATTGGCCGGAAATGGAACCCAGGTCAACTGCTTGGAAGGCAGCTTTGCTCGCCACTATACCACCAATGCCTTGTCCTTGAGCAAATTGTGCCTTGAAATTTGAAAAACTTAAATAAAACTTTGAAAATTAGCTGTAACCTATTGGTTGCTTTCTGATCAAGGGTTGGGTAACAACTTTTCAATGGACAGGACAATTCCAAAACAGTTCCAATCCAACCAACCATGGGCCAGGTGTCAAACCCCACTCAACTTTTATCATGCCAGCTATGCAATCCACTATACCACCAATGCTTGGTTTATGGTTTACTTTGACCAGGAAATTCAGAAATCATAAACAAACCATTAAAAATTAGCTGGAATCTCAGAGTCGTTTGCTTATCAATGGTTAAATAAAGACTTTCAACAGACTGGACGTTGACAAAATAACTCAAGTCATGCACTGGCTGGGAATCAAAACTGGGTCTAATTCTTGGAAGGCAGCTGTGCAGGCCGCTATAATCAAATGCTTGGTTCTTGGAAAATTTTTGCCTTGAAATTCTAAAATCTAAAATAAACAATTGGAAATTGGCTGTTATCTCTGGGTTTTTTGCTGATCAATAGTTAAGTAAAAACTTTCAAATGACTGGACGTCAGATCTAGTCCAGCAGCTGGTGCCAAAACCCAAAATATTTATACTGCAAAAGCCAGCAGGGTGTGCCTGGGCAAGGATGGTTTTGCCCTATCGTAGTGAGAAAAACACTGTTTAAATGCAAATGAGCAATCCTAACGAGCAAAGCCAACTACAGTCGTTGAAGTGCACATGCCCCTCGTTTTTGGACTGTGATGTCCAACATTGCTGCGATGAGGTGGCGACTTGTCCAGGGTGTACCCCGCCTACCGCCCGAATGCAGCTGAGATAAGCTCCAGCACTCTCTGCGACCACGAATGGGACAAGCGGTAGAAATGGATGGAAATGGATGGATGTCCACAATGGAAAAAAACAGGGGCCTCCATGTTGAGGTTTACCGAAAACTCAAGACATACCGATCAATACCCACTGGAACACAAACTGGGCGTTATCAGAACCCTACAACACAGAGCTAATAATGTTCCTACTAGAGATGCGCGGACAGGCAATTATTTCATCCGCAACCGCATCACAAAAGTCGTCATCCACCTACCATCCACCCAAACTAACATTTTATCAAAACCACAACCGCCCGCCACCCGCCACCCGCCCGTTGTTATATATCTAATATAGACGATGCAGGGCATTAGTGAGGTTAGAAAGCTTTTGCCTGTTAAAGAAAGGAGACTGATCCAATGCAGCAGAGACATTCAATGTGTGCCACACATTAATATCTCTTGGCCACGCATTAGAGGCTAAGAGATATTAATGCGTGATAATATTATTTCTCATTATTATAATATTATTGTCATTTCCATTAAGAAAGTGTTGACTATTATTGTTATTTTTTCCCCCTGGTCTTTAGTATTCCCTTTTTTAGTTTGTCGCGTACCACGTTTGCTGCCGGGGTTGCCATCTTTTTATTTTTTTCTTCTTCTACTGTTGTGTTGTGGTGTGCTGTGTCACACCAAATTTCTTCCCCCTACAAAAATCTCCCCTCCCCCCCATTTACTTCCGTGGTCATGTTTCCTCTTACGTCATTGACAGTGATCGATAGCACTTTGGCTTTGACTGCCCGTCGCTGGAAGGATACTTCGTATTTGACAGCTGCTGGAATCTGAAGAAATCGATTATTGTTTTTTTTTGTACAGGCGCGAAACAGGACAGTCGCGTGCCGGGTAAGGATCCCCGGCATTTTGTGACTTTATTGGACGCAGCCCCGGAAGTAAATGGGAAGATTTTTGTAGGGGGGGGAGAAATTTGACGTGACAGCTGCAGCAGTGCCTGATGAATAATTGCCTGTTTCAAAGAGTGCTACTCCTTTTTCGTATGTGGGTAACAACATTTAACTATGTATATATATTTCCGAATTGGTTCAACCGCCACCCGCCCGAATCTATTCAAAATCTATTTTTTTCGTCATGCATCCGCCCGACCCACGGATTATCCGCGGACTCCGCGGTTGTGTCCGCAAACCGTGCATCTCCAGTTCCTACCAGCCCACAGGCCTAAGAGAAAGAGCATAAGCATTTGAGCGAAGCCCTCAAAACCTGTGGTTACCCCAGCTGGTCGTTTGTGAAAAGTGCATCCAGTTCCAGAAATAACAAGAACAGAGTGGATGAGGAGAATAAAGGTGACAGACGCAAACATATTGTCATTCTATATGCATCAGGTCCAGTGACGTGCAGTAGAGGCAGGGGAGGCTGGGCCTCACCTGCCATCATGGAAAGAAAAAAAATGTAAAAAGAAAAAAAAAAAATGTAATTGTTATATGTATCCAGTGATTATACTAAAGTTATTTTCCATTTAACTTCACCAGTTTTAGATTATTTTTATTTTTATTTTCACATTTGCCGTTCAAATACTGAGAAGAGACGGTGCGGTGATCAGCAGCCAGTTGAGGCACGTCACTCAGTTGTGCCTCAACATGGATTGTGCGCAATGACTAGGCTAACTCCTGGCCTGCTGTGCAGTGAGACCGTATTGCTATATGAATTATATCAGCTAACTAAACTATGGCATAGTTTATTTAGCTGAGGTATATAATGTACAGTGTATTTTGTCAACAACTGTATGTGTGTAATGTATTTTTTGTGCTGAGCATTCATAAAACTGCTGCAAAAGACGTACTGGCTGAGGCTCACAGTAATCCGGCCTCCTGGTGGTAGAGGGCGGTAGTGATCCCAGAGATCATTCCTCGGCCGCAATAGAAAAAAAAGAAGAAGAAAAAAAAAAAGTTAGCAAGTCAAGTGCAGCGATTGTTTATTTCCTCTCGCCTGAACTTTTATTAAAAACATGGAGGATTACATATGTAAAATAAAACAGTTTTCTAAACTGGACTTTCAATCGAAGCAGGAGGTAATAATTAAAGGTAGACCAACGCCGGAGCTAAAAGGTTTGCTTTTGACTTCGGGACAGAAGACCCGTTCTTTTCAAACGGCGTGGTACACACGCAAAGGCTGGCTGTGTGGATGTCCAGCAAGAAAGGTAAGACCATAATAATGTTTTTTTTTATTAAATGTGCTTTTTTTGTGTGCTACAGTTGTGTAAAGAATGCTGGTATGAGCTTTTAAACATAACCCGTTAACTGCTGCCAATCAAATGGTGAATAAGATACTCTTTAGGGTTCATATGTTTGTAAATCTGACTGTGATGAAGTCAGTGCCTCACCAGTCATGAACCTCATCGCACGTCACTGATATCTGAGAAACTCAGAAGAAAATTTAACCAACACAACGTCCCAGTACACTGCAAACCAGGCAACAACCCTGAGACAGAGACTGGTGCATCCTAAAGACCGGACAACCCCACACCCACTAAAACAATCTAGTGTATGCTATCCAGTGTAATGATGAATGCACTGATTCATATATTGGGGAAACAAAACAACCACTAAGCCGACACATGACACAGCAAAGACGAGCAAACTCTTCAGGCCAAGACTTAGCGTCTACCTCAGGTAGAAACAGCACTCTTTTGAGACCAAAAATTTACATATTCTGGACAGGTAGGGCGGATGGTACGAAAGAAAAGTTTGATTTATTGATTTAAACTTTTATTAGTAGATTGTACAGTACAGTACATATTCCGTACAATTGACCACTAAATGGTAACACCCGAATAAGTTTTTAATTTTGTTTAAGTCGGGGTCCACGTTAATCAATTCATGGTCGTGAAGTGAGGGAAGCCATCTATGTCAAGGTTTGAGTTTCAGTTTGAGTTTTGAGTTTGAGTTTATTTCGAACATGCAAGCATACAACATGATACATCACAATTTCCAGTTTCTTTTCAACATGTTCGAAAAGGAGTAGGAAGAAGCAGAGCTTATTTAATCCTACCCCTTTTCTTTACATAACAGTTGCAAAACTTTTTGTTCACTTCCTGTTCACAATATTTTCACAATAAACTCCATAAGTAATCACAATAAAAATAAATAAATAAATAATAGTAAGAATTTAATAATAATAATTGGTGAAGTAAGTCATATTTCATATGATGAGATAAGTAAGATTACTTTAAGAATGAATGAATGGATGGATGAAATAAATTGAGAATGTTTGTCATGGTTCTTCTTCTTTGTACTTTGTAAACACTTTAAGTTTGAAGAGTTTCTTGAAGTGGATCATATTAGTACATTGTTTGATTGCTTTGCTTAATCCATTCCATAATTTAATTCCACATACTGATATACTGAAGGTCTTAAGTGTTGTACGTGCAAACAAATGTTTTAAATTACGTTTTTCTCTAAGATTATATTTCTCCTCTTTTTTTGAGAAGAATTGTTGTATATTCTTGGGTAGCAGGTTATAGTTTGCTTTGTGCATAATTTTAGCTGTTTGCAAATTCACTATGTCGTGGAATTTCAGTATTTTTGATTCAATAAATAAAGGGTTTGTATGTTCTCTATATCCAACATTATGTATTATTCTAACTGATCTTTTTTGTAACACCGTTAATGAATGAAGTGTACTTTTGTAATTATTTCCCCATATTTCTACACAGTAGCTCAGATATGGTAACACTAGTGAGCAGTAGAGAATATGAAGGGATTTTTGGTCTAGAACATGTTTTGCTTTATTCATTATTGACGTGTTTCTTGCAACTTTATGTTGTATATTTTTTACGTGAGATTTCCAGTTCAATTTATCATCAATCATTAAACCTAGAAATTTGGTTTCGTTTACTCTTTCAATTTCTATTCCGTCTATTTGTATTTGTGTTTGACTTTCTCTTCTACTGTTACCAAATAGCATTATTTTAGTTTTACTAAGATTCAACGATAGTCTGTTTTTGTCAAACCATCTTTTTAATTTGTTAATTTCTTCTGTTATTATTTGTATTATCTCCTGTGTGTTCTCTCCTGAACAAAACGCTGTTGTATCATCCGCAAATAATAAAAGGTTGAAAGACCATCCCTGAACAACAAAGGAGGTGGTCTGCGACACCACCTGTCTCCCATATAAAACACTGTCCTTTCAACCATTCCTAAAAGACTCTGCAATTTAGCCTCCAACAAATAACAGGGGTTAGAAACATTCTGGTCACAAAAGGTGCCATTTGTTTACAACTTATTTGGAACGCTTACACGGGGGATCCCGACTATTTTGAGGTGGTAATAGTCGATCCACAGCGATCGTTCTGCCACACAGTACCTCAACGCTAATGAGGGGAGTTTTCACTACAACGACTGTCGTTGACTTTGACAGTAGGATTGCTCGTTTGGATCAAAACAATTGTTTTTCTCACTACGATAGGGCAAAACCATCCTTGCCCAGGCACACCCTCCTGGTTTTGAAGTATAATTATTTGGGGAAGCAGCAACTGCAGTGAGCAAATGCGTCCAAAAGATGGCGTCAGAGCACAAAGAATAACACGCCATTTAAGTGTGTTGGCCTGTATAATGAAAACTATTTCCTTCATGGCAGTCAGCGGAGAAAAATCCATAAAATAGCTGCACCGTTTTATTAGTTGCGCGGTCCAAAACATAGCAGATTATAGTTGGAAAGGTATGGTATATTACAACCAGTGTTGAGTTAGTTACTGAAAACCAGTAACTAGTTACAGTTACTAGATACTTTATTTCAAAAGTAACTCAGTTACAAACTCAGTTACTTACACCAAAAAGTAATGCGTTACAGTGAAAAGTAACCATTTAGTTACTTATTTTTATTTTTTTTAACACTAGAAGTCCCAGCATTTTTCTGTCTACCTAGAAGACCCAGAGAGGGGTCATTTGGCCCGACGCTTTTCCCGAATACACTAATCACTCATTTTGTTATGGTAATGAGGCTGTTAGGGGCAGTTTGTCTAGGTAGACAGAAAAATTATACATGTGGGAAATGCCGAAAGGAGCAATGGCAGTGCCAGGATTGTGAGTGACTGCTCAAATGTATGTCAGTCACGTTTACATGGACATGGTTTTTCATTCTTTGTAAATATGCTTTTTTCTTTGTAAATTTTTTTTTTTAAACTATTTTTGGCACACAAAAATAACAATTGCTTCTGCAACAACCCTCCACACCAAAACTGGGAAAACAGTTGCTTTTTCATTCTTTGTAAATATGTTTTGTTTTGTATTTTTTTTAACAATAAATGTCAGAGTGTTGATCCCTTCATTCTGTTGATCCTTGCAAAAACACACACAACCTACCTCAGAACTAAAGCTTGAGCTGTAAGGTCCCCTCCCCCACACAGGCTCAAGTGGCCCCCTGCCGTGTGCCACTAACAGCCACATTTTCATAACAAAAGGAGTGTCCACAGGGGGGACTAGGGGTCAAATGACCCTCTTGTGTGTTTTCTAGGTAAAAATGTCAATTGACCCTTCTCTGGGACTTCGCGTGTTAAAGCTCCCATTAATGCCCATTTAGCCTTCATTTCAGCACTGTTATTGCAGTGGAGAATTATACAAACTGCTGATCAACTTGACATGCATTTGCATCACTGAACTCTGGTAAGCAATGTGGTCGACATACAACTCACAAAGACAAAGATATGTTTCAAAGGGCCAATTTATTTCAGGCCACAACAAATTGACAAAACTATTTTAAATAGCTGCAACATAACATACATAAGTAACAAACAGCATAATAACAACATAGCTGTAAAGCAAGGAAGGCACACACTACATACACAAAGCCTAACCAGGCGTTTTTTTCTCAAGGAATTCTGAAACAAAATCATGTCTGAAGCCCAGAACACTCCACACATTTCCCCAGTTTTAGTTCAGAGAAAAGGAAAGATTGGCCTGGCCCACTAGGATCCCTCTTTATGTTTGTGAACTTTATAGTCTATACGTCTAGAGTGATGTGATAATCAAACACTCTAGAAGTCTAGAACGAAAGAGTATATAAGAGAATTGACAGAGTGTGTGTACCTTCAGTGCTGAATGATGAGCAGAGACAGAGTTAATCCTTAAGTGGTGGTGGTGGAGATGAAGTGGCATCGGAGTCTGTGTCTCTCTTTACTAGCTTCGTCAAAGCATGTTGCTTTTGTAGCTGTTTCAGCAGATTTTAATTGCTGTTTTGGGCAGTAGATGGGATCTTTGATCCAAGACACAACTTACATTTAACTAAAATGTTCTTTTCTTTGTGCTCGACAAAAGAAAAGTAGGGAGAATATCTCCATGTTAACAAACTCGAGTGCAGCTACGCCATGATCAGACACGCCCCACCTACCCTCCCTCCCCACACCCAGACACACACAGAGCGCGCGTCTCTCTTCTCCGGCTTGTCAATCAATCAATCAATCAATCAATCAATCAATGTTTATTTATATAGCCCTAAATCACAAGTGTCTCAAAGGGCTGCACAAGCCACAACAACATCCTCGGTACAAAGCCCACATAAGGGCAAGGAAAACTCACCCCAGTGGGACTTCGATGTGAATGACTATGAGAAACCTTGGAGAGGACCGCATATGTGGGTAACCCCCCCCCCCCTCCTCTAGGGGAGACCGAAAGCAATGGATGTCGAGTAGGTCTGACATAGTATTGTGAAAGTCCAGTCCATAGTGGATCTAACATAACAGTGAGAGTCCAGTCCATAGTGGGGCCAGCAGGAAACCATCCCGAGCGGAGACGGGTCGGCAGCGCAGAGATGTCCCCAACCGATGCACAGGCGAGCGGTCCACCCCGGGTCCCGACTCTGGACGGCCGCACTTCATCCATGGCCACCGAACCTGTGTGTCCCCCCCTCCTCCACAAGAGAGAGGGGGGCAGAGGAGAAAAGAAAAGAAACGGCAGATCAACTAGTCTAAAGAGGGGTCTATTTAAAGGCTAAAGTATACAAATGAGTTTTAAGATGATAAAACACACACAGATTTTCTGTTTCTAACCGATACCACGTAAAAAATAACGTAACATAACGCAGTAACGCATCATGTAGTAACGGTGACTGAGTTACTGAATATAAAAAATGACGCGTTAGATTACTAGTTACAGTAACGCGTTACTTAGTCCCAACACTGATTACAACACAGTTAGCGAGACGTTTGATGTAACATCAATATAAGATGAGCTGGTCTCTCCTGGAGGGAAACTCTGCTGCCATCTTCAGCACAGTTCTCCACCTCCACCTGCTACAATTGATGTGGTTGTAAGTCAACAAGACAGCGTCAGAATTTGATTGATTGATTGATTGAAACTTTTATTAGTATAATGCACAGTACAGTACATATTCCGTACAATTGACCACTAAATGGTAACACCCGAATACGTTTTTCAACTTGCTTAAGTCGGGATCCATGTTAATCAATTCATGGTAAAAGAAGCATAGCAAGTTCCATCCATCCATCCATTTTCTACCGCTTGTCCCTTTTGGGGTTGCGGGGGGTGCTGGAGCCTTAGTCAGCTGCATTCGGGCGGAAGGCGGAGTACACCCTGGACAAGTCGCAACCTCATCACAGGGCCAACACAGATAGACAACACTCACATTCACACACTAGGGCCAATTTAGTGTTGCCAATCAACCTATCCCCAGGTGCATGTTTTTGGAGGTGGGAGGAAGCCGGAGTACCCGGAAGGAACCCACGCAGTCACGGGGAGAACATGCAAACTCCACACAGAAAGATCCAGAGCCCGGGATTGAACTCAGGACCTTCGTATTGTGAGGCACATGCACTAACCCCTGTCCCACCGTGCTGCCCGCATAGCGAGTTCAATACAGTAAATATATATTCTTACAGATGAAAGCAACAACAACCAGCACAACAATAAAAAATAATTGATATCAAATAGAAAGAGTCAACATCACACAGCAAACAACCCAAATATAAGTACGGTACACACACAAACACACACTACTATTTCGAGGGAATGATTCACAAATCAATGATTGAAGGGAAGAAGTTTGTGATGTGTATTTCTGGTCTTGTCATCCTCGTCCGGACAGAAGGGCGACACGGCAGTGCGGCTGGATCAAAAGAGACGTCCGAGACGCTTTGCTAAACAAAAAGTTGCTTTATTACAAGCGAGCGTCATTATACAGGTCTGCAGTATCTGGAGGAGGTTAAGTCAAAAATGAGGCACTCCTAATTCGGAGGAGCCGCACCGCAGTCTTATATTCCTTCTTTCTCTGTCTGGGTGTGTGTTAATTCAGGAGAGTACAACCTGACCATGTAAGGAGATGTAAGTGACTGGGAAGACAACAGCTTGTAGGTTGAAGTTTAAGATAAACATGGAGTCTCTCCTCCAGGACAGAGCTATCACTATTGCATTCCGAAGTCTGAATTTATTGCCTCTTCTCATGAGAGAGTTAACCAATTAAGGCTCCTTAATTTATTATGGGCTCAACAACGATTTACTTAAACCTGGTGGTTCGCTTTCTCCAAGTTGAATATAAACATTCACCATATGTTGAACATAATATGAGTTAATTAATACACTTCATTTACCCTGTTTTTGCAAAAATGGAGTACAGCCATTGAAGCACATTCGATCTCTTCATTGTCTAGCGCTGAAACAATCCACTGAAAAGATTCAACAGAACTCAGATAATGCTGCTCCGTCTGGGCACTGACATCACATAGGCACATAGACACTCTGGTCTCATGAAACATCTCAACTCTATATGCCAGATATTTGATTTTATTATTTTTTTAATGAAAAAATTACTTCCCCTTGTTAATAATTAATTAATAATTACATTTATTAAAGAGTAATTCTGTTAGTAATGTAATTACTTTTTTGATAAGTAACAATTGTCAATTACTTTAAAAAAAATTATGTTCCTAACTGCATTTGAGACAGTAATCTTTTTTTTTTTTTTTTCAAGCGAAATGCTAATCATTGACACCGGTATATGCTCCTGCCTCCATGTACTGGATAAGCTTTTGCATAGAAAATGATATTCCAGTGTTGCAGATATGTCTCCTGTGCTTTCTGCTACGGGTGATTAATGACTTCATTTCCCATTATTAAAGACTAGAGGAGCGCTGCAGGCTACAGATATAGGGCCTCGTCATAAATCTTAGCCAAATGAACAGTCAAATAATCGCTCATCGGAAATGAAATCTGGGTTCATTAATACTGACACCCAGACACGCACGCACACACACACACACACACACACACACACACACACACACACACACACACACACACACACACACACACACACACACACACACACACACACACTCACACACACGCACACACACACACCAGTCTGGGGCATGAAGTCACACACCCGCATGAATACACACACAAATAGATGCACAGAGAATGAGGACTTGGGGCTTTGGTCTAGTCTGCCACCTTGGCGCACCACTCAACAATGACAGACTCATCATTAGAGGAGAAGACGCACACGCACACACACACACACACGCACACACACACACACACACACACACGCACACACACACACACACACACACACACACACCCACGCACACACACACACGCATACACATACACATTCACACACACACAGACTTGCACACAAATATGCAGGCTCATTGTGTGTGTAATCTCCCACACGGAGCACTGACCCATAGGTAGAAGACAAAGTGATGACAGGCTATGAGTGGAGCTGTAAATAAAAATCTTGCCACAATCTTTGACGCCAACCCTTTTGTGACAACCCGTATAAACGTGGATTTTAAACGTCTCTTTTATTACTCACAGTGTGCTAATATCTGGATGATATTTTGCTTAATATCCATCTCCTGTCTGAATTCATTTTTTTTATGTTCATTGGATACCTTCAAATTGTTTTATATTTTTGTTGCTCCACTAATTTAAGTTGATTTACTGATATTTTCTCATATATATTTGTATGTTATATTGTTTTTTTGTATGAACATAAGATAAATGTAAAGACATGCAATTAAACAATTGAAAAAACCCCCACTTCTTTTAGAATGTTGCTATTATTCACAATCATTATGAAATAAATGACGACGGATATATTTTTTTTAATGCATTCTATATATGAAATAAACATTAATAAAAGTCTACTTACAGTGGAGCCAAGAGGAGGTCCTCTATTCCGCCCCAAAAGAATCCAATAGCCATTAAAAAAGAGCCAACAATACTCCATTTACGCTTAATGACTTAAATATTAACCAAGTGATATTGTTATGATAAGCGCTGACGCAGACAAACTATTTATAGCGGCGTTTTGATCACTTCCTGTGCGTGCCGATGTTTACATCATCGTCTGCTGTTTCCTCGCTTCCTTGCTACCTGGATGTTTATTGTAGATAATAAAATCATGCATGTCACTTGGAAAGTGGATGGATCAGAATGTAATCGGACACGTTGGTACACTTTGACAGCCATTTTCCCCACCTTGTTTCTTCATCTTAACGGGAATATATGAACATCCCAGCAATCCGCATCCTAATGACAGCCGACATTGTACAGTAAGTGAACTACCAGGTTTAAGTAAATAATGGTTGAGCCCATAATAAATTAAAGTGCCTAAGTTGGACATTCGTATGTGGACTGGGTTAACTCTCTCACGAGAGGAGGCAATAAATTCAGACTTCGTAATGCAAAAATGATAGCTCTATCCTGGAGGAGAGACTCCATGTCTATCTTCACGCCAACATTTAAGTTACAACATACAGAGGTTGTTTTCTGGTCACTTACACATGAACATCTCCTTGCATGGTCAGGTTGTACTCTCCTGAATTAACACACACCCAGACAGAGAAAGAAGGAATATTAAACTGTGGTTTGGCTCCTCCAAGTTAGTAGAGACTACAGATGCGCGGACAGGCAATTATTTAATCCACAACCGCATCACAAAAGTCGTCATCCACCCGCCATCCACCCGAACTAACATTTTATCAAAACCACAACCGCCTGCCACCCGCCACCCACCCGTTGTTATATATCTAATATAGACGATGCAAGGCATTAGTGAGGTTAGAAAGCTTTTGCCTGTTAAAGAAAGGAGACTGATCCAATGCAGCAGAGACATTTAATGCGTGCCACGCATTAATATCTCTTGACCACGCATTAGAGGCTAAGAGATATTAATGCATGATAATATTATTTATCATTATTACGACGTCTCTTTTGATCCAGCCGCACTGCCGTGTCACTCTTCTGTCCGTATTATAAATGTGCCTTTTACTACATTACATATATACTTACCGTACATCATGTACATAAAACCCTAATAGAGGTGTTTGGATGTTTTTTAAGGTCTTTATAGGCGGAATTGAGCGGCTTCCATATGCTCTACTGTAAGCAGACTTTTGATCACATTTATTAAATACTTAGAATGCATTGAAAAAAATAACATCCATGGTCATATCTTTCTTACTGATAGTGAATGTTAGGCAAAATTCCCCAAAATGTGCAGTTCCCCTTTAAATCTTTAAAAACTTCAACTCTCTGTCGTATCTGTGTTGGTATGGTAACTGCTAGTTGTGTCCCAATCCGATTGATATTGTTATTGGCGATCGATTTGATATCAGTCCAGCGCTCAAAGGATGCATAACCCATGTATACTCGACAATTAGAAATTAGCTGTTAAATCTGGGTTTTTGCTGATCAATAGTTGAGTAAAAACTTTCACCTGACTGGATGTTGCCAAGATAACACAAGTCATGCATTAGCCGGAAATGGAACCCAGGTCAACTGCTTGGAAAGCAGCTATGCAAGCCACTATACCACCAATATTTAGTCCATGGACAACTTTTGCCGTGAAATTCTAAAATCTAAAATATACAAGGTTTTTTTCTGATCAAGGGTTGAGTAACAACTTTCCAAATCAGTTCCAACCAACCATGGGACCATGGGCCAGGTGTCAAACCCCACTCAACTTTTATCAAGTCAGCTATGCTATCCTCTATACCAGGGGTCACCAACCTTTTTGAAACCAAGGGCTACTTCTTGGGTACTGATTACTGCGAAGGGCTACCAGTTAGATACACACTTAAATAAATTGCCAGAAGTAGCCAATTTGCTCAATTTACCTTTAACTCTGTTATTATTAATAATTAATTATATTTATCTTTGTGGAAACACTGATCATCTTAATGATTTCTCACAATAAATATATATAGAAACAGATAAATATCAATATGCAACACTTTATTTTTATATTTTCTCTAAGTGCACATTTTTCAAATTGAACATTTTCAAATGATCACTTCTAAGACAGTCTTGTGAAATCACAATATCCCATTTTAACTAGCTAGCCACTAACATTTTTTTTTAACAAATCATGAATTACTTTGCACCATGTTTGTACAAATAATAACTCATGTAAAATACAAAAGTAAACTCTCAAATTTTTAAATCATGTCACACTTTGAACTGGACACCAAATCTGTTATCTGTTTCTTTGTCAGTTAGTGGGAAGCCTGGCATTGCATGCTGTTAACTAGTGTGTTGTACTCTGGTGTGTAACTTGACACTGCAACTCTGAGTGAGTCTTGCAGATGTGCATCAGTGAGGCGTGTTCTGTGTTTGTTCTTGATGAAGTTCATGTCAGAAAAGGCTGATTCACAAAGATAAGATTTTTCCTCATTGTTTGCGGAACCTTCTTAATCTTTTGGACATATTTTCACAGCAATCTGGCCTTAAGCTTAATTATGATAAATGTAAAATGTCAAGGATCGGAAATCTAAAGGGAACGTCCTTTCGAATGGAATGCAAAGTGCCTGTTTTGTGGACAGATGGACCAGTTAACATACTTGGTGTTGTTGTCCCAGAAAATCTGGAAGATCTAGGCTCAGTAAATTATGATAATCGACTAAGAAAGCTGGACAAAATTATGCAATTATGGAAAGGGAAATACCTAACCTTGTATGGTAAAATGTCTATTGCCAACTCGTTAATTATTCCTCAATTTATTTATTTGTTTTTGTCATTACCAGCTCCATCACAAAACTTTTTTAAGATTTATGAGCGGAGGGTCTTCGATTTTGTCTGGAACGGCAAACCAGAAAAGATTAAAAGAAAGGTTTTGTACAAAGAGTATGAATATGGGGGCCTGAAACTTCTCAACCTTGAAGCTATGTGTCTGTCTTTAAAAGCATCAATTGTTCCAAAGATGTATTTAAACATTGAGTGGTACACAAATGTCCTGTTGGACAAAAAACATGTACTGTATCAAAAGAAATTGTATCCTTTTTTTACAAGTGATCCCCTCCCAGAGAGTCTGCTGGGAAACATGGCGGGGTTCATAAAGGAAACAATCCACTCATAGTGGTGTTTTCAATTTTATGTGCCAGAAAAAAGAAACGATATTTTGCAGCAGTTAATATGGATGAACTCTAATATTGTAATAGATGGAAAGCCTTTCTTTTGGAAAAATATGTTTGAAAGAGGAATCATTTTTGTCAATGATATTATCAATGAGAATGGTAAAATTATGAAGTATGATGAATTTAGAGCTATGTATGGTGATGCTTGCTCGAGCTTTTCATTTTATCAACTAACTGGAGTAATTGGGAAAAGATGGAAACAAATAATTAATTATGGAACTACTAAATTAGTAGTTTGTAAACCTTTAATAAGAAATTCTAGTTGGCAAAAAGGAACTAAAATAAATAGAAAAATATATAATTTTTATTTAATAAAGAAATCTTTGAAGGCTGCCTCATACAACACAAATGGAAAATGGGAGGACTTTTTTGCCTGCCCGTTGCCATGGGATGCCATATTCAAACTAATCTATAAAACCACTATCGATGTGCAAAATCGTTATTTTCAAATTAAAATTATTTATAACTTCTTACCCACAGGGAAAATGTTAAAATTATGGAATATGACAGAGTCAGATGATTGCCGATTTTGTTGTCAGGAGCCTGAATCCACCCTGCATTTGTTTTGGTATTGTCATATTGTGTCTTTGTTTTGGGTGGAAGTTGAAAAAATGTGTTTAAGGATTGGTTTGTTTATGAAGCTTAATGTGGTTTCTGTTATTTTAGGAGAGTTCATTGACAATCATGATTTAGTCAATTTAATTATAGTACTCGGTAAAATGTTTATTTTTAAGGCCAAAAACAGATATTCACTTAGTATTACTTTCTTTAAAACATTTATTCAGTATTTTCTAACTTTAGAAAGTTACATGGTTGAAAACTATAATGATGCCAAAAAACATTTAAAAAAAAGATGAGAAGTCCTCAAAGGCTTATTTTGAAAGTATAATTATGTTTATAGATTATATGATATCTGTTGTTGTGTTCCCTAATTTGAGTGACCTGGACATAATCTGGACTGTACATAAATGCTTATTTTGAAAATGTAATTTTGTTTATAAATTATATGCAATCTGTTGTGTTCCCTAATTTTTTTCTGTGTACATGAATGAAGGTGTGTGTTGCTGAGTCCGACTTGGACATTATCTGGACTGGGCCTGGTTTAAAAAACCCTTTAAACAAATCTAATTTCATTGACAACCTGGTCTGTTGAAGATAAGGCCCTTTTTTAAAAAATAAAATAAAATAAGATAAATAAATAAAAAACATTTTCTTGGATAAAAAAGAAAGTAAAACAATATAAAAATAATTACATAAAAAATAGTAATTAATGAAAATGTTAGTGGACCAGCAGCCTATACAATCATGTGTGCTTCAGGGACTGTGTCCCTTGCAGATGTGTTGTCTATGTTGTGGGAACCAGAATATTGGTAGCAGAAAGAAATAACCCCTTTTGTGTGAGTGGGTGTGGATGAGTGTGCATGGGGGAGGTTGTTTGGGTTGATGCACTGATTGAAAGTGTATCTTGTGTTTTTTCTATGTAGATTTAATTTAAAAAAAAAAAAAAAAAAAAATTATTATTATTTTTATTTTATTTTTTTATTTTATTTTTTTTAGAACAGGCCCGCGGGCGACTCATCTGGTCCTTACGGGCGACCTGGTGCCCGCGGGCACCGCGTTGGTGACCCCTGCTCTATACCACCAATGCTTGGGTCATGGTTAACTTTGACCTGGAAATTTAGAAAATATAAACAAACCATTAAAAATTAGCTGGAATCTCAGTGTCGTTTGCTTATCAATGATTAAATAACAACTTTCAACGGACTGGACGTTGCCAAAACAACTCAAGCCATGCACTAGCTGGGAATCAAAACCGGGTCTACTTCTTGGAAGGCAGCTATGCCAGCCACTATACACAAATGCTTGGTTCTAGGATGATTTTTTGCCTTGAAATTTCTAAAATGTAAAATAAACAAATATAAATTGGCTGTTAAGTCTGGGTTTTTTGCTGATCAATAGTTATGTAAAATCTTTCAACTGCCTGGACGTTGCCAAAATAACTCAAGCCATGCATTGGCCGGAAATGGAACCCAGGTCAACTGCTTGGAAATGCCTGTTCCTTGAGTATATTGTGCCTTAAAATCTTAAAACTTTAAATAAAACTTTGAAAATTAGCTGTAATCTATTGGTTGATTTCTGGTAAAGGGTTGAGTAACAACTTTTCAATGAACTGGATAATTCCAAAACAGTTCCAACCAAGCATGGGCCAGGTGTTAAACCCCACTCAACTTTTATCATGTCAGCTATGCTATCCACTATACCAGTGGTTCTCAAATGGGGGTACGCGTACCCCTGGGGATACTTAAAGGTATGCCGAGGGGTACGTGAGATTTTTTTTAAATATTCTAAAAATAGCAACAATTCAAAAATCCTTTATAAATATATTTATTGAATAATACTTTGACAAAATATGAATGTAAGTACATAAACTTAACATCTAATCAAGTAGGCTATTCCATTCATTACCATAAAGCCAAAGTTTCCCCCATTCCATGATGGTTTAACCCTACCTGGCGGTGCCACACGGCACCAACTGTCAACTATCCATGTAGAAAACAATGGAGGCTTGGTTAAAGCGTAGCAGTAATGCAGCTGAGACATGTGGACATGTTCCATAAATATTGATGTTAAAGATTTCTTTTTTTGTGAAGAAATGTTGAGAATGAAGTTCATGAATCCAGATGTATCTCTATTACAATCCCCAAAGAGGGCACTTTAAGTTGATTACTTCTATGTGTAGAAATCTTTATTTATAATTAAATCACTTGTTTATTTTTCAACAAGTTTTTAGTTATTTTTATATCTTTTTTTTCAAATAGTTCAAGAAAGACCACTACAAATGAGCAATATTTTGCGCTTTTATACAATTTAATAAATCAGAAACTGATGACATAGTGCTGTATTTTACTTCTTTATCTATTTTTTTCAACCAAAAATGCTTTGCTCTGATTAGGGGGTACTTGAATTAAAAAAATGTTCACAGGGGGTACATCACTGAAAAAAGGTTGAGAACCACTGCACTATACCACCAATGCTTGGTTTATGGTTTATTTTGACCAGGAAATTCAGAAAACATAAACAAACCATTAAAAATTAGCTGAAATCTCAGTGTTGTTTGCATATCAGTGGTTGACAGACTGGACCTTATCAAAACAACTCAAGGCATCATGCACTGGCTGTGAATCAAAACCGGGTCTACTTCTTGGAAGGCAGCTATGCTAGCCACTATACACAAAAATGCTTGGTTTATGGTTTACTTTGACCAAAAAATTCAGAAAACATAAACAAACCATTAAAAATTAGCTGGAATCTCAGTGTCGTTTGCTTATCAATGGTTGAATAACAGCTTTCAACAGACTGGACGTTGCCAAAACAACTCAAACCATACACTGGCTGGGAATGAAAACCGGGTTTACCTCTTGGAAGGCAGCCATGCTAGCCACTATACACAAATACTTGGTTCTTGGATAATTTTTGCTTTTGAAATTCTAAAATGTAAAATAAACAATTAGACATTGACTGTTATCTCTGGGTTTTTTGATGATCAATAGTTGAGTAAAAACTTTCAACTGACTGGACGTTGCCAAGATAACACAAGCCATGAATTGGCCGGAAATGGAACATAGGTCGACTGCTTGGAAGGTAGTTTTGCTAGACACTAGACCACCAATATTTAGTCCATGGACAATTGCTGCCTTGAAATTCTAAAATCTAGAATAAATTATAGGAAATTGGCTGCTATCATCTAAAATTAGCTGGGATCTCAGGGACATTTGCTTATCAATGGTTGAGTAACAACTTTAAACGGACTGGACTTTACCAAAACAACTCAAGCAATGCACTGGTTGGGAATCAAAACTGGGTCTAATTGTTGGAAAGCAGCTATGCTAGCCGCTATACACCAATGCTTGGTTCTTGGATAATTTTTTGCTTAGAATTTTCTAAAATGTAAAATATACAATTAAAAATTGGCTGTTAAGTCTGGGTTTTTTTTGCTAATCAATAGTTGAGTAAACATCTTCAACTGACTGGACTTTGCCAATGTAATGCAAGTTATGCATTGGCCGGGAATCGAACGCCGGTCAACTAATTGGAAGGCAGCTATACTAACCACTATACCACCAGAGCCTTGTACTTAGCCTTTTTGCCTTGAAATTCTAAGTTCTAAAAGAAATCATAGGAAATTGGCTGCTTTCTGATCAATAGTTAAATAAGAACTTTCAACCGACTGGACGTTGCCAATATAATTTAAGCCATGCATTACCACCAATGCCTGGTACTTATATAATTTTTGCCTTGAAATTTTAAAATGTAAAATAAACCATAGGAAATTGGCTGTTATCTCTGGGTTTTTTGCTGATCAATAGTTAAGTAAAAAGTTTCAACTGAGTGGATATTGCCAAGAAACACAAGCCATTCATTGGCCTGAAACGGAACCCAGGTCAATTGCTTGGAAGGCAGCTATGCTAACCACTATTCCACCAATATTTAGTCCATGGACAATTGCTGCCTTGAAATTCTAAAATCTAAAATACACCATAGAAAATTGGCTGCTATCATCTACAATTAGCTGGAATCTCAGGGTTGTTTGCTTATCAATGGTTGAGTAACAACTTTAAACAGACTGGACGCTGCCAAAACAACTCAAGCCATGCAATGGCTGGGAATCAAAACTGGGTCTAATTGTTGGAAAGCAGCTATGCTAGCCGCTATACAAAAATGCTTGGTTCTTGGATAATTTTTTGCTTTGAAATTTCTAAAATGTAAAATAAACAATTAGAAATTGGCTGTTAAGTCCAGGTTTTTTGCTGATCAATAGTTGAGTAAAAACTTTCAACTGACTGGACGTTGCCAATATAATGCAAGTCATGCATTGGCCGGGAATCGAACCCGGGTCAACTGCTTGGAAGGCAGCTATGCTAACCACTATACCACCAATGCCTGGTATCTTGATACATTTTGCTTTGAAATTCTAAACTGTAAAATATACCATAGGAAATTGGCTGTTATCTCTGGTTTTTTTTTACTGATCAATAGTTAAGTAAAAACTTTTAACTGACTGGACATTGCCAAGATAACACAAGCCATGCATTAGCCGGAAACGGAACCCAGGTCAATTGCTTGGAAGGCAACTATGCTAGCCACTATTCCACCAATATTTAGTCCATGGACAATTGCTGCCTTGAAATTCTAAAATCTAGAATAAATTATAGGAAATTGGCTGCTATCATCTAAAATTAGCTGGGATCTCAGGGACGTTTGCTTATCAATGGTTGAGTAACAACTTTAAATGGACTGGACTTTACCAAAACAACTCAAGCAATGCACTGGTTGGGAATCAAAACTGGGTCTAATTGTTGGAAAGCAGCTATGCTAGCCGCTATACACCAATGCTTGGTTCTTGGATAATTTTTTGCTTAGAATTTTCTAAAATGTAAAATATACAATTAGAAATTGGCTGTTAAGTCTGGGTTTTTTTGCTAATCAATAGTTGAGTAAACATCTTCAACTGACTGGACTTTGCCAATGTAATGCAAGTTATGCATTGGCCGGGAATCGAACGCCGGTCAACTAATTGGAAGGCAGCTATACTAACCACTATACCACCAGAGCCTTGTACTTACATATTTTTGTCTTGAAATTCTAAAATGTAAAATTAACCATAGGAAATTGGCTGTTATCTCTGAATTTTTTGCTGATCCATAGTTAAGTAAAAACTTTCAACTGACTGGACATTGCCAAGATAACACAAGCAATGCATTGGCCGGAAACGGAAACCAGGTCAATTTCTTGGAAGGCATCTATGCTAGCCACTTTACCAATATTAAGTCCATGGACAATTGCTGCCTTGAAATTCTAAAATCTAAAACAAACCATAGGAAATTGGCTGCAATCATCTAAAATTAGCTGGAATCTCAGGGTTGTTTGCTTATCAATGGTTGAGTAACAACTTTAAACAGACTGGACGCTGCCAAAACAACTCAAGCCATGCACTGGCTGGGAATCAAAACTAGCCGCTATACAAAAATACTTGGTTTTTGGATAATTTTTTGTTTTGAAATTTCTAAAATGTAAAATAAACAATTAGAAATTGGCTGTTAAGTCCGGGTTTTTTGCTGATCAATAGTTGAGTAAAAACTTTCAACTGACTGGACGTTGCCAATATAACGCAAGTCATGCATTGGCCAGGAATCGAACCCGGGTCAACTGCTTGGAAGGCAGCTATGCTAACCACTATACCACCGTTGATAAATTTTGCATTAGAATTCTAAAATGTAAAATAAACCATAGGAAATTGGCTGTTATCTGTGGGTTTTTTGTTGATCAATAGTTAAGTAAAAACTTTCAACTGACAGGACTTTTCCAATATAATGCAAGTCATGCATTGGCCGGGAATGGAACTTGGGTCAACAGCTTGGAAGGCAGCTATGCTAAACACTATACCACCAACGCCTGGTTCTATGATAATTTTTGCTTTGAAATTCTGAAATGTAAAATAAACCATAGGAAATTGGCTATTATCTCTGGGTTTTTTGCTGATCAATAAATAAGTAAAAACTTTCAACTGACTGGACATTGCCAAGATAACACAAGCCATTCATTGGCCGGAAACGGAAGCCAGGTCAATTGCTTGGAAGGCAGCTATGCTAGCCACTATTTTACCAATATTAAGTCCATGGACAATTGCTGCCTTGAAATTCTTAAATCTAAAATACACCATAGGAAATTGGCTGCTATCATCTAAAATTAGCTGGAATCTCAGGGTCGTTTGCTTATCGATGGTTGAGTAACAAATTTAAACGGACTGGACGTTGCCAAAACAACTCAAGCCATGCAGTGGCTGGTAATCAAAACTAGGTCTAATTCTTGGAGGTCAGCTATGCTAGCCACTATACACAAATGCTTGGTTCCTGGGTAATTTTTTGCCTTGAAATTTCAAAAATGTAAAATAAACAATTAGAAATTGGCTGTTAAGTCAGGTGTTTTTGCTGATCAATAGTTGAGTAAAAACTTTCAATTGACTGGACGTTGCCAATATAATACAAGTCATGCATTGACCGGGAATCCAACACGGGTTTACTGCTTGGAAGGTAGCTATGCTAACCACTATACCACCAATGCCTTGTAATATGATAGTTTTTGCTTTGAATTTCTAAAATCTAAAATAAAGCATAGGAAATTGGCTGCTATCTCTGGGTTTTTTGCTGATCAATAGTTAAGTAAAAACTTTCAATTGACTGGACGTTGCCAAGATAACACAAGCCATTCATTGGCCGGAAACGGAACCCAGGTCAATTGCTTGGAAGGCAGCTATGCTAGCCACTTTTCCACCAATATTTAGTCCATGGACAATTGCTGCCTTGAAATTTTTAAATCTAAAATACACCATAGGAAATTGGCTGCTATCATCTGGAAGTAGCTGGAATCATATGGACTTTTGCTTATCAATGGTTGAGTAACAACTTTAAACAGACTGGAAATTGCCAAAACAACTCAAGCCATGCACTGGCTGGGAATGAAAACTGGGTCTAATTGTTGGAAGGCAGCTATGCTAGCCGCTATACACAAATGCTTGGTTCTTGGAGAATATTTTGCCTTGAAATTTATAAAATGTAAAATATACAATTAGAAATTGGCTGTTATGTCGGGGTTTTTTGCTGATCAATAGTTAACTAAATACTTTCAACTGACTGGATATTGCCAAGATAACACAAGCCATGCATTGGCCAGAAACGGAACCCAGGTCAATTGCTTGGAAGGCAGCTATGCTAGCCACATTTCCACCAATATTTAGTCCATGGACAATTGTTGCCTTGAAATTCTAAAATCTAAAATAAACCATAGGAATTTGGCTGCTATCATCTAAAATTAGCTGGAATCTCAGTGTCGTTTGCTTATCAATGGTTGAGTAACAACTTTAAACAGACTGGACGTTGCCAAAACAACTCAAGCCATGCACTGGCTGGGAATCAAAAATGGGTCTTTTTGTTGGAAAGCAGCTATGCTAGCCGATATACACAAATGCTTGGTTCTTGGATAATTTTTTTCCTTGAAATTTCTAAAATGTAAAATAAACAATTACAAATTAGCTGTTAAATCTGGGTTTTTGCTGATCAATAGTTGAGTATTAACTTTCAACTGACTGGACATTGCCAATATAATGCAAGTCATGCATTGGCCGGGAATCGAACCCAGGTCAACTGCTTGGAAGGCAGCTATGCTAGCCACTTTTCCACCAATATTTAGTCCATGGACAATTGCTGCCTTGAAATTTTTAAATCTAAAATACACCATAGGAAATTGGCTGCTATCATCTGGAAGTAGCTGGAATCATATGGACTTTTGCTTATCAATGGTTGAGTAACAACTTTAAACAGACTGGAAATTGCCAAAACAACTCAAGCCATGCACTGGCTGGGAATGAAAACTGGGTCTAATTGTTGGAAGGCAGCTATGCTAGCCGCTATACACAAATGCTTGGTTCTTGGAGAATATTTTGCCTTGAAATTTATAAAATGTAAAATATACAATTAGAAATTGGCTGTTATGTCGGGGTTTTTTGCTGATCAATAGTTAACTAAATACTTTCAACTGACTGGATATTGCCAAGATAACACAAGCCATGCATTGGCCAGAAACGGAACCCAGGTCAATTGCTTGGAAGGCAGCTATGCTAGCCACATTTCCACCAATATTTAGTCCATGGACAATTGTTGCCTTGAAATTCTAAAATCTAAAATAAACCATAGGAATTTGGCTGCTATCATCTAAAATTAGCTGGAATCTCAGTGTCGTTTGCTTATCAATGGTTGAGTAACAACTTTAAACAGACTGGACGTTGCCAAAACAACTCAAGCCATGCACTGGCTGGGAATCAAAAATGGGTCTTTTTGTTGGAAAGCAGCTATGCTAGCCGATATACACAAATGCTTGGTTCTTGGATAATTTTTTTCCTTGAAATTTCTAAAATGTAAAATAAACAATTACAAATTAGCTGTTAAATCTGGGTTTTTGCTGATCAATAGTTGAGTATTAACTTTCAACTGACTGGACATTGCCAATATAATGCAAGTCATGCATTGGCCGGGAATCGAACCCAGGTCAACTGCTTGGAAGGCAGCTATGCTAGCCACTTTTCCACCAATATTTAGTCCATGGACAATTGCTGCCTTGAAATTTTTAAATCTAAAATACACCATAGGAAATTGGCTGCTATCATCTGGAAGTAGCTGGAATCATATGGACTTTTGCTTATCAATGGTTGAGTAACAACTTTAAACAGACTGGAAATTGCCAAAACAACTCAAGCCATGCACTGGCTGGGAATGAAAACTGGGTCTAATTGTTGGAAGGCAGCTATGCTAGCCGCTATACACAAATGCTTGGTTCTTGGAGAATATTTTGCCTTGAAATTTATAAAATGTAAAATATACAATTAGAAATTGGCTGTTATGTCGGGGTTTTTTGCTGATCAATAGTTAACTAAATACTTTCAACTGACTGGATATTGCCAAGATAACACAAGCCATGCATTGGCCAGAAACGGAACCCAGGTCAATTGCTTGGAAGGCAGCTATGCTAGCCACATTTCCACCAATATTTAGTCCATGGACAATTGTTGCCTTGAAATTCTAAAATCTAAAATAAACCATAGGAATTTGGCTGCTATCATCTAAAATTAGCTGGAATCTCAGTGTCGTTTGCTTATCAATGGTTGAGTAACAACTTTAAACAGACTGGACGTTGCCAAAACAACTCAAGCCATGCACTGGCTGGGAATCAAAAATGGGTCTTTTTGTTGGAAAGCAGCTATGCTAGCCGCTATACACAAATGCTTGGTTCTTGGATAATTTTTTTCCTTGAAATTTCTAAAATGTAAAATAAACAATTACAAATTAGCTGTTAAATCTGGGTTTTTGCTGATCAATAGTTGAGTATTAACTTTCAACTGACTGGACATTGCCAATATAATGCAAGTCATGCATTGGCCGGGAATCGAACCCAGGTCAACTGCTTGGAAGGCAGCTATGCTAACCACTATACCACCAATGCCTGGTACTTACATAGTTTTTGCCTTGAAATTTTAAAATGTAAAATACACCGTAGAAAATTGGCTGTTATCTCTGGGTTTTTTGCTGATCAATAGTTAAGTAAAAACTTTCAACTGACTGGACATTGCCAAGATAACACAAGCCATGGATTGGCCGGAAGTGGAACCCAGCTGAACTGCTTGAAGGGCAGCTTTGCTAGCGACTATACCACCAAAATTTTGTCCTTGGGCAATTTTTGCCTTGAAATTCTAAGTTCTAAAATAAACCATAGGAAATTGGCTGATATCTCAGGTTTATTTTGCTGATCATTAGTTTAATGAGAACTTTCAACTGCCTGGACATTGCCAATATATTGCAAGCCATGAATTGGCCAGGAATCTACTCGGAAGGTAGCTATGCTGACCACTACACCACCAATGCCTGGTACTTACAAGATTTTTGTCTTAAAAATTCTAAAATGTAAAATTAACCATAGGAAATTGGCTGTTATCCTTGGGTTTTTTGCTGATCAATAGTTAAGTAAAAACTTTCAACTGACTGGACATTGCCAAAATAACACAAGCCATGCATTAGCCGGAAACGGAACCCAGGTCAATTGCTTGGAAGGCAGCTATGCTAGCCACTATTCCACCAATATTTAGCCCATGGACAATTGCTGCCTTGAAATTCTAAAATCTAAAATAAAACATACGAAATTGGCTGCTATCATCTAAAATTACCTGGAATCTCAGGGACGTTTGCTTATCAATGGTTGAGTAACAACTTTAAACAGACTGGACGCTGCCAAAAAACTCAAGCCACGCATTGGCTGGGAATCAAAACTAGCCGCTATACAAAAATGCTTGGTTCTTGGATAATTTTTTGCTTTGAAATTTCTAAAATGTAAAATAAACAATTAGAAATTGGCTGTTAAGTCCGGGTTTTTTGCTGATCAATAGTTGAGTAAAAACTTTCAACTGACTGGACTTGCCAATATAATGCAAGTCATGCATTGGCCGGGAATCAAACCCGGGTCAACTGCTTGGAAGGCAGCTATGCTAAACACTATACCACCAATGCCTGGTAAATAGGTAATTTTAGTCTTGAAATTCAAAAATGTAAAATTAACCATAGGAAATTGGATGTTATCTCTGGGTTTTTTGCTGATCAATAGTTAAGTAAAAACTTTCAATTGACTGGACATTGCCAAGATAACACAAGCAATGCATTGGCCGTTAACGGAACCCAGGTCAATTGCTTTGAAGGCAGCTATGCTGGCCACTTTTCCATTAATATTTAGATTTGAATTCTATCCTTGAAATTTCTAAAATGCAAAATATACAATTAGAAATTGAATGTTAAGTCTGGGTTTTTTGCTGATCAATAGTTAAGTAAATACTTTCAACTGACTGGATATTGCCAAGATAACACAAGCCATGCATTGGCCGGAAACGGAACCCAGGTCAATTGCTTGGAAGGCAGCTATGCTAGCCACTTTTCCACCAATATTTAGTCCATGGACAATTGCTGCCTTAAAATTCTAAAATCTAAAATACACCATAGGAAATTGGCTGCAATCATCTAAAATTAGCTGGAATCTCAGGGTTGTTTGCTTATCAATGGTTGAGTAACAACTTTAAACAGACTGGACGTTGCCAAAACAACTCAAGCCATGCACTGGCTGGGAATCAAAACTGGGTTTAATTGTTGGAAGGCAGCTATGCTAGTCGCTATACACAGATACTTGGTTTTTGGATAATTTTTTGTTTTGAAATTTGTAAAATGTAAAATAAACAATTAGAAATTGGCTTTTAAGTCCGGGTTTTTTGCTGATCAATAAATGAGTAAAAACATTCAACTGACTGGACGTTGCCAATATAATGCAAGTCATGCATTGGCCGGAAATCGAACCCAGGTCAACTGCTTGGAAGGTAGCTATGCTAACCACTATTCCACCAATGCCTGGTAATTAGGTAATTTTAGACTTGAAATTCTAAAATGTAAAATTAACCATAGGAAATTGGCTGTTATCTCTGGGTTTTTTGCTGATCAATAGTTAAGTAAAAACTTTCAACTGACTGGATATTGCCAAGATAACACAAGCAATGCATTGGCCGTTAACGGAACCCAGGTCAATTGCTTGGAAGGCAGCTATGCTGGCCACATTTCCAACAATATTTGGTCCATGGACAATTGCTGCCTTGAAATTCTAAAAATCTAAAATACACCATATGAAATTGGCTGCTATCATCTAAAATTAGCTGGAATCTCAGGGACATTTGCTTATCAATGGTTGAGTAACAACTTTAAACGGACTGGATTTTGCCAAAACAACCCAAGCCATGCACTGGCTGGGAATCAAAACTGGGTTTAATTGTTGGAAGGCAGCTATGCTAGCTGCTATACACAAATACTTGGTTCTTGGATAATTTTTTCCCTTGAAATTTCTAAAATGTAAAATAAACAATTAGAAATTAGCTGTTAAATCTGGGTTTTTGCTGCTCAATAGTTGAATAAAAACTTTCAACTGACTGGACGTTGCCAATATAATGCAGGTCATGCATTGGCCGGGAATCGAACCCAGGTCAACTGCTTGGAAGGCAGCTATGCTAACCACTATACCACCAATGCCTAGTGATTAGGTCATTTTAGATTTGAAATTCTAAAATGTAAAATTAACCATAGGAAATTGGCTGTTATCTCTGGGTTTTTTGCTGATCAATAGTTAAGTAAAAACTTTCAACTGACTGGATATTGCCAAGATAACACAAGCAGTGCATTGGCCGTTAACAGAACCGAGGCCCATTGCTTGGAAGGCAGCTATGCTAGCCACTTTTCCACCAATATTTAGTCCATGGACAATTGCTGCCTTGAAATTCTAAAATCTGAAATGCACCATATGAAATTGGCTGCTATCATCTAAAATTAGCTGGAATCTCAGGGACGTTTGCTTATCAATGGTTGAGTAACAACTTTAAACGGACTGGATTTTGCCAAAACAACCCAAGCCATGCACTGGCTGGGAATCAAAACTGGGTCTAATTGTTGGAAAGCAGCTATGCTAGCCGCTATACACCAATGCTTGGTTCTTGGATAATTTTTTTCCTTGAAATTTCTAAAATGCAAAATATACAATTAGAAATTGGCTGTTAAGTCTGGGTTTTTTGCTGATCAATAGTTGAGTAAAAACTTTCAACTGACTGGACGTTGCCAATATAATGCAAGTCATGCATTGGCCGCGAATCGAACCCAGGTCAACTGCTTGGAAGGCCGCTATGCTAACCACTATACCACACATGCCTAGTAATTAGGTACTTTTAGATTTGAAATTCTAAAATGTAAAATTAACCATAGGAAATTGGCTGTTATCTCTGGGTTTTTTGCTGATCAATAGTTAAGTAAAAACTTTCAACTGACTGGATATTGCCAAGATAACACAAGCAGTGCATTGGCCGTTAACGGAACCGAGGCCCATTGCTTGGAAGGCAGCTATGCTGGCCACATTTCCAACAATATTTGGTCCATGGACAATTGCTGCCTTGAAATTCTAAAAATCTAAAATACACCATATGAAATTGGCTGCAATCATCTAAAATTAGCTGGAATCTCAGGGACATTTGCTTATCAATGGTTAAGTAACAACTTTAAACGGACTGGATTTTGCCAAAACAACCCAAGCCATGCACTGGCTGGGAATCAAAACTGGGTTTAATTGTTGGAAGGCAGCTTTGCTAGCCGCTATACACAAATACTTGGTTCTTGGATAATTTTTTTCCTTGAAATTTGAAAAATGTAAAATAAACAATTAGAAATTAGCTGTTAAATCTGGGTTTTTGCTGCTCAATAGTTGAGTAAAAACTTTCAACTGACTGGATGTTGCCAATATAATGCAAGTCATGCATTGGCCGCGAATCGAACCCAGGTCAACTGCTTGGAAGGCCGCTATGCTAACCACTATACCACAAATGCCTAGTAATTAGGTAATTTTAGATTTGAAATTCTAAAATGTAAAATTAACCATAGGAAATTGGCTGTTAAGTCTGGGTTTTTTGCTGATCAATAGTTAAGTAAAAACTTTCAACTGACTGGATATTGCCAAGATAACACAAGCAATGCATTGGCCGTTAACGGAACCCAGGTCCATTGCTTGGAAGGCATTTATGCTGGCCACATTTCCAACAATATTTGGTCCATGGACAATTGCTGCCTTGAAATTCTAAAAATCTAAAATACACCATATGAAATTGGCTGCTATCATCTAAAATTAGCTGGAATCTCAGGGACATTTGCTTATCAATGGTTGAGTAACAACTTTAAACGGACTGGATTTTGCCAAAACAACCCAAGCCATGCACTGGCTGGGAATCAAAACTGGGTCTATTTGTTGGAAAGCAGCTATGCTAGCCGCTATACACCAATGCTTGGTTCTTGGATAATTGTTTTCTTTGAAATTTCTAAAATTTAAAATAAACAATTAGAAATAGGCTGTTGAGTCCGGGTTTTTTGCTGATAAATAGTTAAGTAAAAACTTTCAACTGACTGGACTTGCCAATTTAATTCAAGTCATGCATTGGCCGGGAATCGAACCCGGGTCAACTGCTTGGAAGGCAGCTATGCTAACCACTATACCACCAATGCCTGGTATTAAGATTATTTTGGTCTTGAAATTCTAAAATGTAAAATTAACCATAGGAAATTGGCTGTTAAGTTTGGGTTTTTTGCTGATAAATAGTTAAGTAAAAACTTTCAACTGACTGGACATTTCCAAGATAACACAAGCCATGCATTGGCCGTTAACGGAACCCAGGTCAATTGCTTGGAAGGCAGCTATGCTGGCCACATTTCCAACAATATTTGGTCCATGGACAATTGCTGCCTTGAAATTCTAAAAATCTAAAATACACCATATGAAATTGGCTGCTATCATCTAAAATTAGCTGGAATCTCAGGGACATTTGCTTATCAATGGTTGAGTAACAACTTTAAACGGACTGGATTTTGCCAAAACAACCCAAGCCATGCACTGGCTGGGAATCAAAACTGGGTCTAATTGTTGGAAAGCAGCTATGCTAGCCGCTATACACCAATGCTTGGTTCTTGGATAATTTTTTTCTTTGAAATTTCTAAAATTTAAAATAAACAATTAGAAATAGGCTGTTGAGTCCGGGTTTTTTGCTGATCAATATTTAAGTAAAAACTTTCAACTGACTGGACTTGCCAATTTAATTCAAGTCATGCATTGGCCGGGAATAGAACCCGGGTCAACTGCTTGGAAGGCAGCTATGCTAACCACTATACCACCAATGCCTGGTAATAAGATTATTTTGGTCTTGAAATTCTAAAATGTAAAATTGACCATAGGAAATTGGCTGTTAAGTTTGGGTTTTTTGCTGATAAATAGTTAAGTAAAAACTTTCAACTGACTGGACATTTCCAAGATAACACAAGCCATGCATTGGCCGTTAACGGAACCCAGGTCAATTGCTTGGAAGGCATCTATGCTAGCCACTTTTCCACCAATATTTAGTCCATGGACAATTGCTGCCTTAAAAATTCTAAAATCTAAAATACACCATAGGAAATTGGCTGCCATCATCTAAAATTAGCTGGAATCTCAGGGACGTTTGCTTATCAATGGTTGAGTAACAACTTTAAACAGACTGGATTTTGCCAAAACAACCCAAGCCATGCACTGGCTGGGAATCAAAACTGGGTTTAATTGTTGGAAGGCAGCTATGCTAGCCACTATACACAAATACTTGGTTCTTGGATAATTTTTTTCCTTGAAATTTCTAAAATGTAAAATAAACAATTATAAATTAGCTGTTAAATCTGGGTTTTTTGCTGATCAATAGTTAAGTAAAAACTTTCAACTGACTGGACATTGCCAAAATAACACAAGCAATGCATTGGCCGTTAACGGAACCCAGGTCAATTGCTTTGAAGGCAGCTATGCTAGCCACTTTTCCATTAATATTTAGTCCATGGACAATTACTGCCTTGAAATTCTAAAATCTAAAATACACCATAAGAAATTGGCTGCTATCATCTAAAATTAGCTGGAATCTCAGGGTTGTTTGCTTATCAATGGTTGAGTAACAACTTTAAACAGACTGGACGCTGCCAAAACAACTCAAGCCATGCACTGGCTGGGAATCAAAACTGGGTTTAATTGTTGGAAGGCAGCTATGCTAGCCGCTATACACAAATACTTGGTTTTTGGATAATTTTTTGTTTTGAAATTTCTAAAATGTAAAATAAACAATTAGAAATTGGCTGTTAAGTCTGGGTTTTTTGCTGACCAATAGTTGAGTAAAAGCTTTCAACTGACTGGACGTTGCCAATACAATGCAAGTCATGCATTGGCCGGGAATCGAACCCAGGCCAATTGCTTGGAAGGCAGCTATGCTAACCACTATACCACCAATGCCTAGTAATTAGATTATTTTAGATTTGAAATTCTAAAATGTAAAATTAACCATAGGAAATTGGCTGTTATCTCTGGGTTTTTTGCTGATCAATAGTTAAGTAAAAACTTTCAACTGACTGGATATTGCCAAGATAACACAAGCAGTGCATTGGCCGTTAACGGAACCGAGGTCCATTGCTTGGAAGGCAGCTATGCTGGCCACATTTCCAACAATATTTGGTCCATGGACAATTGCTGCCTTGAAATTCTAAAAATCTAAAATACACCATATGAAATTGGCTGCAATCATCTAAAATTAGCTGGAATCTCAGGGTTGTTTGCTTATCAATGGTTGAGTAACAACTTTAAACAGACTGGACGTTGCCAAAACAACTCAAGCCATGCACTGGCTGGGAATCAACACTGGGTTTAATTGTTGGAAGGCAGCTATGCTAGCCGCTATACACAGATACTTGGTTTTTGGATAATTTTTTGTTTTGAAATTTGAAAAATGTAAAATAAACAATTAGAAATTGGCTTTTAAGTCCGGGTTTTTTGCTGATCAATAAATGAGTAAAAACTTTCAACTGACTGGACTTGCCAATATAATGCTAGTCATGCATTGGCCGGGAATCGAACCCAGGTCAACTGCTTGGAAGGCAGCTATGCTAACCACTATACCACCAATGCCTGGTAATCAGGTAATTTTAGATGTGAAATTCTAAAATGTAAAATTAACCATAGGAAATTGGCTGTTATCTCTGGGTTTTTTGCTGATCAATAGTTAAGTAAAAACTTTCAACTGACTGGATATTGCCAAGATAACACAAGCAATGCATTGGCCGTTAACGGAACCCAGGTCAATTGCTTGGAAGGCAGCTATGCTGGCCACATTTCCAACAATATTTGGTCCATGGACAATTGCTGCCTTGAAATTCTAAAAATCTAAAATACACCATATGAAATTGGCTGCTATCATCTAAAATTAGCTGGAATCTCAGGGACATTTGCTTATCAATGGTTGAGTAACAACTTTAAACGGACTGGATTTTGCCAAAACAACCCAAGCCATGCACTGGCTGGGAATCAAAACTGGGTCTAATTGTTGGAAAGCAGCTATGCTAGCCGCTATACACCAATGCTTGGTTCTTGGATAATTTTTTTCTTTGAAATTTCTAAAATTTAAAATAAACAATTAGAAATAGGCTGTTGAGTCCGGGTTTTTTGCTGATCAATAGTTAAGTAAAAACTTTCAACTGACTGGACTTGCCAATATAATTCAAGTCATGCATTGGCCGGGAATCGAACCCGGGTCAACTGCTTGGAAGGCAGCTATGCTAACCACTATACCACCAATGCCTGGTAATAAGATTATTTTGGTCTTGAAATTCTAAAAGGTAAAATTAACCATTGGAAATTGGCTGTTAAGTTTGGGTTTTTTGCTGATAAATAGTTAAGTAAAAACTTTCAACTGACTGGACATTGCCAAGATAACACAAGCCATGCATTGGCCGTTAACGGAACCCAGGTCAATTGCTTTGAAAGCATCTATGCTAGCCACTTTTCCACCAATATTTAGTCCATGGACAATTGCTGCCTTAAAAATTCTAAAATCTAAAATACACCATAGGAAATTGGCTGCCATCATCTAAAATTAGCTGGAATCTCAGGGACGTTTGCTTATCAATGGTTGAGTAACAACTTTAAACGGACTGGATTTTGCCAAAACAACCCAAGCCATGCACTGGCTGGGAATCAAAACTGGGTTTAATTGTTGGAAGGCAGCTATGCTAGCTGCTATACACAAATACTTGGTTCTTGGATAATTTTTTTCCTTGAAATTTCTAAAATGTAAAATAAACAATTAGAAATTAGCTGTTAAATCTGGGTTTTTGCTGCTCAATAGTTGAGTAAAAA
Source organism: Entelurus aequoreus (assembly GCF_033978785.1). Classification (NCBI taxonomy): domain Eukaryota; kingdom Metazoa; phylum Chordata; class Actinopteri; order Syngnathiformes; family Syngnathidae; genus Entelurus; species Entelurus aequoreus. Next base: position 30,049,407 of record NC_084734.1, read on the forward strand.
CTTTCAACTGACTGGACGTTGCCAATATAATGTAAGTCATGCATTGGCCGGGAATCGAACCCAGGTCAACTGCTTGGAAGGCAGCTATGCTAACCACTATACCACCAATGCCTAGTGATTAGGTAATTTTAGATTTGAAATTCTAAAATGTAAAATTAACCATAGGAAATTGGCTGTTATCTCTGGGTTTTTTGCTGATCAATAGTTAAGTAAAAACTTTCAACTGACTGGATATTGCCAAGATAACACAAGCAGTGCATTGGCCGTTAACGGAACCGAGGTCCATTGCTTGGAAGGCAGCTGTGCTAGCCACTTTTCCACCAATATTTAGTCCATGGACAATTGCTGCCTTGAAATTCTAAAATCTGAAATGCACCATATGAAATTGGCTGCTATCATCTAAAATTAGCTGGAATCTCAGGGACGTTTGCTTATCAATGGTTGAGTAACAACTTTAAACGGACTGGATTTTGCCAAAACAACCCAAGCCATGCACTGGCTGGGAATCAAAACTGGGTCTAATTGTTGGAAAGCAGCTATGCTAGCCGCTATACACCAATGCTTGGTTCTTGGATAATTTTTTTCCTTGAAATTTCTAAAATGCAAAATATACAATTAGAAATTGGCTGTTAAGTCTGGGTTTTTTGCTGATCAATAGATAAGTAAATACTTTGAACTGACTGGATATTGCCAAGATAACACAAGCCATGCATTGGCCGGAAACGGAACCCAGGTCAATTGCTTGGAAGGCAGCTATGCTAGCCACTTTTCCACCAATATTTAGTCCATGGACAATTGCTGCCTTAAAATTCTAAAATCTAAAATACACCATAGGAAATTGGCTGCGATCATCTAAAATTAGCTGGAATCTCAGGGTTGTTTGCTTATCAATGGTTGAGTAACAACTTTAAACAGACTGGACGTTGCCAAAACAACTCAAGCCATGCACTGGCTGGGAATCAAAACTGGGTTTGATTGTTGGAAGGCAGCTATGCTAGCCGCTATACACAGATACTTGGTTTTTGGATAATTTTTTGTTTTGAAATTTGTAAAATGTAAAATAAACAATTAGAAATTGGCTTTTAAGTCCGGGTTTTTTGCTGATCAATAAATGAGTAAAAACTTTCAACTGACTGCACTTGCCAATATAATGCAAGTCATGCATTGGCCGGGAATCGAACCCAGGTCAACTGCTTGGAAGGCAGCTATGCTAACCACTATACCACCAATGCCTGTTAATTAGGTAATTTTAGATTTGAAATTCTAAAATGTAAAATTAACCATAGGAAATTGGCTGTTATCTCTGGGTTTTTTGCTGATCAATAGTTAAGTAAAAACTTTCAACTGACTGGATATTGCCAAGATAACACAAGCAGTGCATTGGCCGTTAACGGAACCGAGGTCCATTGCTTGGAAGGCAGCTATGCTGGCCACATTTCCAACAATATTTGGTCCATGGACAATTGCTGCCTTGAAATTATAAAAATCTAAAATACACCATATGAAATTGGCTGCTATCATCTAAAATTAGCTGGAATCTCAGGGACATTTGCTTATCAATGGTTGAGTAAAAACTTTAAACGGACTGGATTTTGCCAAAACAACCCAAGCCATGCACTGGCTGGGAATCAAAACTGGGTCTAATTGTTGGAAAGCAGCTATGCTAGCCGCTATACACCAATGCTTGGTTCTTGGATAATTTTTTTCCTTGAAATTTCTAACATGTAAAATATACAATTAGAAATTGGCTGTTAAGTCTGGGTTTTTTGCTGATCAATAGATAAGTAAATACTTTGAACTGACTGGATATTGCCAAGATAACACAAGCCATGCATTGGCCGGAAACGGAAGCCAGGTCAATTGCTTGGAAGACAGCTATGCTAGCCACTTTTCCACCAATATTTAGTCCATGGACAATTGCTGCCTTAAAATTCTAAAATCTAAAATACACCATAGGAAATTGGCTGCAATCATCTAAAATTAGCTGGAATCTCAGGGTTGTTTGCTTATCAATGGTTGAGTAACAACTTTAAACGGACTGGATTTTGCCAAAACAACCCAAGCCATGCACTGGCTGGGAATCAAAACTGGGTTTAATTGTTGGAAGGCAGCTATAATAGCCGCTATACACAGATACTTGGTTTTTGGATAATTTTTTGTTTTGAAATTTGTAAAATATAAAATAAACAATTAGAAATTGGCTTTTAAGTCCGGGTTTTTTGCTGATCAATAAATGAGTAAAAACTTTCAACTGACTGGACTTGCCAAGATAACACAAGCAATGCATTGGCCGTTAATGGAACCCAGGTCAATTGCTTGGAAGGCAGCTATGCTGGCCACATTTCCAACAATATTTGGTCCATGGACAATTGCTGCCTTGAAATTCTAAAAATCTAAAATACACCATATGAAATTGGCTGCTATCATCTAAAATTAGCTGGAATCTCAGGGACATTTGCTTATCAATGGTTGAGTAACAACTTTAAACGGACTGGATTTTGCCAAAACAACCCAAGCCATGCACTGGCTGGGAATCAAAACTGGGTCTAATTGTTGGAAAGCAGCTATGCTAGCCGCTATACACCAATGCTTGGTTCTTGGATAATTTTTTTCTTTGAAATTTCTAAAATTTAAAATAAACAATTAGAAATAGGCTGTTGAGTCCGGGTTTTTTGCTGATCAATAGTTAAGTAAAAACTTTCAACTGACTGGACTTGCCAATATAATTCAAGTCATGCATTGGCCGGGAATCGAACCCGGGTCAACTGCTTGGAAGGCAGCTATGCTAACCACTATAGCACCAATGCCTGGTAATAAGATTATTTTGGTCTTGAAATTCTAAAAGGTAAAATTAACCATTGGAAATTGGCTGTTAAGTCTGGGTTTTTTGCTGATAAATAGTTAAGTAAAAACTTTCAACTGACTGGACATTGCCAAGATAACACAAGCCATGCATTGGCCGTTAACGGAACCCAGGTCAATTGCTTGGAAGGCAGCTATGCTGGCCACATTTCCAACAATATTTGGTCCATGGACAATTGCTGCCTTGAAATTCTAAAAATCTAAAATACACCATATGAAATTGGCTGCTATCATCTAAAATTAGCTGGAATCTCAGGGACATTTGCTTATCAATGGTTGAGTAACAACTTTAAACGGACTGGATTTTGCCAAAACAACCCAAGCCATGCACTGGCTGGGAATCAAAACTGGGTTTAATTGTTGGAAGGCAGCTATGCTAGCTGCTATACACAAATACTTGGTTCTTGGATAATTTTTTCCCTTGAAATTTCTAAAATGTAAAATAAACAATTAGAAATTAGCTGTTAAATCTGGGTTTTTGCTGCTCAATAGTTGAATAAAAACTTTCAACTGACTGGACGTTGCCAATATAATGCAGGTCATGCATTGGCCGGGAATCGAACCCAGGTCAACTGCTTGGAAGGCAGCTATGCTAACCACTATACCACCAATGCCTAGTGATTAGGTCATTTTAGATTTGAAATTCTAAAATGTAAAATTAACCATAGGAAATTGGCTGTTATCTCTGGGTTTTTTGCTGATCAATAGTTAAGTAAAAACTTTCAACTGACTGGATATTGCCAAGATAACACAAGCAGTGCATTGGCCGTTAACAGAACCGAGGCCCATTGCTTGGAAGGCAGCTATGCTAGCCACTTTTCCACCAATATTTAGTCCATGGACAATTGCTGCCTTGAAATTCTAAAATCTGAAATGCACCATATGAAATTGGCTGCTATCATCTAAAATTAGCTGGAATCTCAGGGACGTTTGCTTATCAATGGTTGAGTAACAACTTTAAACGGACTGGATTTTGCCAAAACAACCCAAGCCATGCACTGGCTGGGAATCAAAACTGGGTCTAATTGTTGGAAAGCAGCTATGCTAGCCGCTATACACCAATGCTTGGTTCTTGGATAATTTTTTTCCTTGAAATTTCTAAAATGCAAAATATACAATTAGAAATTGGCTGTTAAGTCTGGGTTTTTTGCTGATCAATAGTTGAGTAAAAACTTTCAACTGACTGGACGTTGCCAATATAATGCAAGTCATGCATTGGCCGCGAATCGAACCCAGGTCAACTGCTTGGAAGGCCGCTATGCTAACCACTATACCACACATGCCTAGTAATTAGGTACTTTTAGATTTGAAATTCTAAAATGTAAAATTAACCATAGGAAATTGGCTGTTATCTCTGGGTTTTTTGCTGATCAATAGTTAAGTAAAAACTTTCAACTGACTGGATATTGCCAAGATAACACAAGCAGTGCATTGGCCGTTAACGGAACCGAGGCCCATTGCTTGGAAGGCAGCTATGCTGGCCACATTTCCAACAATATTTGGTCCATGGACAATTGCTGCCTTGAAATTCTAAAAATCTAAAATACACCATATGAAATTGGCTGCAATCATCTAAAATTAGCTGGAATCTCAGGGACATTTGCTTATCAATGGTTAAGTAACAACTTTAAACGGACTGGATTTTGCCAAAACAACCCAAGCCATGCACTGGCTGGGAATCAAAACTGGGTTTAATTGTTGGAAGGCAGCTTTGCTAGCCGCTATACACAAATACTTGGTTCTTGGATAATTTTTTTCCTTGAAATTTGAAAAATGTAAAATAAACAATTAGAAATTAGCTGTTAAATCTGGGTTTTTGCTGCTCAATAGTTGAGTAAAAACTTTCAACTGACTGGATGTTGCCAATATAATGCAAGTCATGCATTGGCCGCGAATCGAACCCAGGTCAACTGCTTGGAAGGCCGCTATGCTAACCACTATACCACAAATGCCTAGTAATTAGGTAATTTTAGATTTGAAATTCTAAAATGTAAAATTAACCATAGGAAATTGGCTGTTAAGTCTGGGTTTTTTGCTGATCAATAGTTAAGTAAAAACTTTCAACTGACTGGATATTGCCAAGATAACACAAGCAATGCATTGGCCGTTAACGGAACCCAGGTCCATTGCTTGGAAGGCATTTATGCTGGCCACATTTCCAACAATATTTGGTCCATGGACAATTGCTGCCTTGAAATTCTAAAAATCTAAAATACACCATATGAAATTGGCTGCTATCATCTAAAATTAGCTGGAATCTCAGGGACATTTGCTTATCAATGGTTGAGTAACAACTTTAAACGGACTGGATTTTGCCAAAACAACCCAAGCCATGCACTGGCTGGGAATCAAAACTGGGTCTATTTGTTGGAAAGCAGCTATGCTAGCCGCTATACACCAATGCTTGGTTCTTGGATAATTGTTTTCTTTGAAATTTCTAAAATTTAAAATAAACAATTAGAAATAGGCTGTTGAGTCCGGGTTTTTTGCTGATAAATAGTTAAGTAAAAACTTTCAACTGACTGGACTTGCCAATTTAATTCAAGTCATGCATTGGCCGGGAATCGAACCCGGGTCAACTGCTTGGAAGGCAGCTATGCTAACCACTATACCACCAATGCCTGGTATTAAGATTATTTTGGTCTTGAAATTCTAAAATGTAAAATTAACCATAGGAAATTGGCTGTTAAGTTTGGGTTTTTTGCTGATAAATAGTTAAGTAAAAACTTTCAACTGACTGGACATTTCCAAGATAACACAAGCCATGCATTGGCCGTTAACGGAACCCAGGTCAATTGCTTGGAAGGCAGCTATGCTGGCCACATTTCCAACAATATTTGGTCCATGGACAATTGCTGCCTTGAAATTCTAAAAATCTAAAATACACCATATGAAATTGGCTGCTATCATCTAAAATTAGCTGGAATCTCAGGGACATTTGCTTATCAATGGTTGAGTAACAACTTTAAACGGACTGGATTTTGCCAAAACAACCCAAGCCATGCACTGGCTGGGAATCAAAACTGGGTCTAATTGTTGGAAAGCAGCTATGCTAGCCGCTATACACCAATGCTTGGTTCTTGGATAATTTTTTTCTTTGAAATTTCTAAAATTTAAAATAAACAATTAGAAATAGGCTGTTGAGTCCGGGTTTTTTGCTGATCAATATTTAAGTAAAAACTTTCAACTGACTGGACTTGCCAATTTAATTCAAGTCATGCATTGGCCGGGAATAGAACCCGGGTCAACTGCTTGGAAGGCAGCTATGCTAACCACTATACCACCAATGCCTGGTAATAAGATTATTTTGGTCTTGAAATTCTAAAATGTAAAATTGACCATAGGAAATTGGCTGTTAAGTTTGGGTTTTTTGCTGATAAATAGTTAAGTAAAAACTTTCAACTGACTGGACATTTCCAAGATAACACAAGCCATGCATTGGCCGTTAACGGAACCCAGGTCAATTGCTTGGAAGGCATCTATGCTAGCCACTTTTCCACCAATATTTAGTCCATGGACAATTGCTGCCTTAAAAATTCTAAAATCTAAAATACACCATAGGAAATTGGCTGCCATCATCTAAAATTAGCTGGAATCTCAGGGACGTTTGCTTATCAATGGTTGAGTAACAACTTTAAACAGACTGGATTTTGCCAAAACAACCCAAGCCATGCACTGGCTGGGAATCAAAACTGGGTTTAATTGTTGGAAGGCAGCTATGCTAGCCACTATACACAAATACTTGGTTCTTGGATAATTTTTTTCCTTGAAATTTCTAAAATGTAAAATAAACAATTATAAATTAGCTGTTAAATCTGGGTTTTTTGCTGATCAATAGTTAAGTAAAAACTTTCAACTGACTGGACATTGCCAAAATAACACAAGCAATGCATTGGCCGTTAACGGAACCCAGGTCAATTGCTTTGAAGGCAGCTATGCTAGCCACTTTTCCATTAATATTTAGTCCATGGACAATTACTGCCTTGAAATTCTAAAATCTAAAATACACCATAAGAAATTGGCTGCTATCATCTAAAATTAGCTGGAATCTCAGGGTTGTTTGCTTATCAATGGTTGAGTAACAACTTTAAACAGACTGGACGCTGCCAAAACAACTCAAGCCATGCACTGGCTGGGAATCAAAACTGGGTTTAATTGTTGGAAGGCAGCTATGCTAGCCGCTATACACAAATACTTGGTTTTTGGATAATTTTTTGTTTTGAAATTTCTAAAATGTAAAATAAACAATTAGAAATTGGCTGTTAAGTCTGGGTTTTTTGCTGACCAATAGTTGAGTAAAAGCTTTCAACTGACTGGACGTTGCCAATACAATGCAAGTCATGCATTGGCCGGGAATCGAACCCAGGCCAATTGCTTGGAAGGCAGCTATGCTAACCACTATACCACCAATGCCTAGTAATTAGATTATTTTAGATTTGAAATTCTAAAATGTAAAATTAACCATAGGAAATTGGCTGTTATCTCTGGGTTTTTTGCTGATCAATAGTTAAGTAAAAACTTTCAACTGACTGGATATTGCCAAGATAACACAAGCAGTGCATTGGCCGTTAACGGAACCGAGGTCCATTGCTTGGAAGGCAGCTATGCTGGCCACATTTCCAACAATATTTGGTCCATGGACAATTGCTGCCTTGAAATTCTAAAAATCTAAAATACACCATATGAAATTGGCTGCAATCATCTAAAATTAGCTGGAATCTCAGGGTTGTTTGCTTATCAATGGTTGAGTAACAACTTTAAACAGACTGGACGTTGCCAAAACAACTCAAGCCATGCACTGGCTGGGAATCAACACTGGGTTTAATTGTTGGAAGGCAGCTATGCTAGCCGCTATACACAGATACTTGGTTTTTGGATAATTTTTTGTTTTGAAATTTGAAAAATGTAAAATAAACAATTAGAAATTGGCTTTTAAGTCCGGGTTTTTTGCTGATCAATAAATGAGTAAAAACTTTCAACTGACTGGACTTGCCAATATAATGCTAGTCATGCATTGGCCGGGAATCGAACCCAGGTCAACTGCTTGGAAGGCAGCTATGCTAACCACTATACCACCAATGCCTGGTAATCAGGTAATTTTAGATGTGAAATTCTAAAATGTAAAATTAACCATAGGAAATTGGCTGTTATCTCTGGGTTTTTTGCTGATCAATAGTTAAGTAAAAACTTTCAACTGACTGGATATTGCCAAGATAACACAAGCAATGCATTGGCCGTTAACGGAACCCAGGTCAATTGCTTGGAAGGCAGCTATGCTGGCCACATTTCCAACAATATTTGGTCCATGGACAATTGCTGCCTTGAAATTCTAAAAATCTAAAATACACCATATGAAATTGGCTGCTATCATCTAAAATTAGCTGGAATCTCAGGGACATTTGCTTATCAATGGTTGAGTAACAACTTTAAACGGACTGGATTTTGCCAAAACAACCCAAGCCATGCACTGGCTGGGAATCAAAACTGGGTCTAATTGTTGGAAAGCAGCTATGCTAGCCGCTATACACCAATGCTTGGTTCTTGGATAATTTTTTTCTTTGAAATTTCTAAAATTTAAAATAAACAATTAGAAATAGGCTGTTGAGTCCGGGTTTTTTGCTGATCAATAGTTAAGTAAAAACTTTCAACTGACTGGACTTGCCAATATAATTCAAGTCATGCATTGGCCGGGAATCGAACCCGGGTCAACTGCTTGGAAGGCAGCTATGCTAACCACTATACCACCAATGCCTGGTAATAAGATTATTTTGGTCTTGAAATTCTAAAAGGTAAAATTAACCATTGGAAATTGGCTGTTAAGTTTGGGTTTTTTGCTGATAAATAGTTAAGTAAAAACTTTCAACTGACTGGACATTGCCAAGATAACACAAGCCATGCATTGGCCGTTAACGGAACCCAGGTCAATTGCTTTGAAAGCATCTATGCTAGCCACTTTTCCACCAATATTTAGTCCATGGACAATTGCTGCCTTAAAAATTCTAAAATCTAAAATACACCATAGGAAATTGGCTGCCATCATCTAAAATTAGCTGGAATCTCAGGGACGTTTGCTTATCAATGGTTGAGTAACAACTTTAAACGGACTGGATTTTGCCAAAACAACCCAAGCCATGCACTGGCTGGGAATCAAAACTGGGTTTAATTGTTGGAAGGCAGCTATGCTAGCTGCTATACACAAATACTTGGTTCTTGGATAATTTTTTTCCTTGAAATTTCTAAAATGTAAAATAAACAATTAGAAATTAGCTGTTAAATCTGGGTTTTTGCTGCTCAATAGTTGAGTAAAAACTTTCAACTGACTGGACGTTGCCAATATAATGTAAGTCATGCATTGGCCGGGAATCGAACCCAGGTCAACTGCTTGGAAGGCAGCTATGCTAACCACTATACCACCAATGCCTAGTGATTAGGTAATTTTAGATTTGAAATTCTAAAATGTAAAATTAACCATAGGAAATTGGCTGTTATCTCTGGGTTTTTTGCTGATCAATAGTTAAGTAAAAACTTTCAACTGACTGGATATTGCCAAGATAACACAAGCAGTGCATTGGCCGTTAACGGAACCGAGGTCCATTGCTTGGAAGGCAGCTGTGCTAGCCACTTTTCCACCAATATTTAGTCCATGGACAATTGCTGCCTTGAAATTCTAAAATCTGAAATGCACCATATGAAATTGGCTGCTATCATCTAAAATTAGCTGGAATCTCAGGGACGTTTGCTTATCAATGGTTGAGTAACAACTTTAAACGGACTGGATTTTGCCAAAACAACCCAAGCCATGCACTGGCTGGGAATCAAAACTGGGTCTAATTGTTGGAAAGCAGCTATGCTAGCCGCTATACACCAATGCTTGGTTCTTGGATAATTTTTTTCCTTGAAATTTCTAAAATGCAAAATATACAATTAGAAATTGGCTGTTAAGTCTGGGTTTTTTGCTGATCAATAGATAAGTAAATACTTTGAACTGACTGGATATTGCCAAGATAACACAAGCCATGCATTGGCCGGAAACGGAACCCAGGTCAATTGCTTGGAAGGCAGCTATGCTAGCCACTTTTCCACCAATATTTAGTCCATGGACAATTGCTGCCTTAAAATTCTAAAATCTAAAATACACCATAGGAAATTGGCTGCGATCATCTAAAATTAGCTGGAATCTCAGGGTTGTTTGCTTATCAATGGTTGAGTAACAACTTTAAACAGACTGGACGTTGCCAAAACAACTCAAGCCATGCACTGGCTGGGAATCAAAACTGGGTTTGATTGTTGGAAGGCAGCTATGCTAGCCGCTATACACAGATACTTGGTTTTTGGATAATTTTTTGTTTTGAAATTTGTAAAATGTAAAATAAACAATTAGAAATTGGCTTTTAAGTCCGGGTTTTTTGCTGATCAATAAATGAGTAAAAACTTTCAACTGACTGCACTTGCCAATATAATGCAAGTCATGCATTGGCCGGGAATCGAACCCAGGTCAACTGCTTGGAAGGCAGCTATGCTAACCACTATACCACCAATGCCTGTTAATTAGGTAATTTTAGATTTGAAATTCTAAAATGTAAAATTAACCATAGGAAATTGGCTGTTATCTCTGGGTTTTTTGCTGATCAATAGTTAAGTAAAAACTTTCAACTGACTGGATATTGCCAAGATAACACAAGCAGTGTATTGGCCGTTAACGGAACCGAGGTCCATTGCTTGGAAGGCAGCTATGCTGGCCACATTTCCAACAATATTTGGTCCATGGACAATTGCTGCCTTGAAATTATAAAAATCTAAAATACACCATATGAAATTGGCTGCTATCATCTAAAATTAGCTGGAATCTCAGGGACATTTGCTTATCAATGGTTGAGTAAAAACTTTAAACGGACTGGATTTTGCCAAAACAACCCAAGCCATGCACTGGCTGGGAATCAAAACTGGGTCTAATTGTTGGAAAGCAGCTATGCTAGCCGCTATACACCAATGCTTGGTTCTTGGATAATTTTTTTCCTTGAAATTTCTAACATGTAAAATATACAATTAGAAATTGGCTGTTAAGTCTGGGTTTTTTGCTGATCAATAGATAAGTAAATACTTTGAACTGACTGGATATTGCCAAGATAACACAAGCCATGCATTGGCCGGAAACGGAAGCCAGGTCAATTGCTTGGAAGACAGCTATGCTAGCCACTTTTCCACCAATATTTAGTCCATGGACAATTGCTGCCTTAAAATTCTAAAATCTAAAATACACCATAGGAAATTGGCTGCAATCATCTAAAATTAGCTGGAATCTCAGGGTTGTTTGCTTATCAATGGTTGAGTAACAACTTTAAACGGACTGGATTTTGCCAAAACAACCCAAGCCATGCACTGGCTGGGAATCAAAACTGGGTTTAATTGTTGGAAGGCAGCTATGCTAGCCGCTATACACAGATACTTGGTTTTTGGATAATTTTTTGTTTTGAAATTTGTAAAATATAAAATAAACAATTAGAAATTGGCTTTTAAGTCCGGGTTTTTTGCTGATCAATAAATGAGTAAAAACTTTCAACTGACTGGACTTGCCAAGATAACACAAGCAATGCATTGGCCGTTAATGGAACCCAGGTCAATTGCTTGGAAGGCAGCTATGCTGGCCACATTTCCAACAATATTTGGTCCATGGACAATTGCTGCCTTGAAATTCTAAAAATCTAAAATACACCATATGAAATTGGCTGCTATCATCTAAAATTAGCTGGAATCTCAGGGACATTTGCTTATCAATGGTTGAGTAACAACTTTAAACGGACTGGATTTTGCCAAAACAACCCAAGCCATGCACTGGCTGGGAATCAAAACTGGGTCTAATTGTTGGAAAGCAGCTATGCTAGCCGCTATACACCAATGCTTGGTTCTTGGATAATTTTTTTCTTTGAAATTTCTAAAATTTAAAATAAACAATTAGAAATAGGCTGTTGAGTCCGGGTTTTTTGCTGATCAATAGTTAAGTAAAAACTTTCAACTGACTGGACTTGCCAATATAATTCAAGTCATGCATTGGCCGGGAATCGAACCCGGGTCAACTGCTTGGAAGGCAGCTATGCTAACCACTATAGCACCAATGCCTGGTAATAAGATTATTTTGGTCTTGAAATTCTAAAAGGTAAAATTAACCATTGGAAATTGGCTGTTAAGTCTGGGTTTTTTGCTGATAAATAGTTAAGTAAAAACTTTCAACTGACTGGACATTGCCAAGATAACACAAGCCATGCATTGGCCGTTAACGGAACCCAGGTCAATTGCTTGGAAAGCATCTATGCTAGCCACTTTTCCACCAATATTTAGTCCATGGACAATTGCTGCCTTAAAAATTCTAAAATCTAAAATACACCATAGGAAATTGGCTGCCATCATCTAAAATTAGCTGGAATCTCAGGGACGTTTGCTTATCAATGGTTGAGTAACAACTTTAAACGGACTGGATTTTGCCAAAACAACCCAAGCCATGCACTGGCTGGGAATCAAAACTGGGTTTAATTGTTGGAAGGCAGCTATGCTAGCTGCTATACACAAATACTTGGTTCTTGGATAATTTTTTTCCTTGAAATTTCTAAAATGTAAAATAAACAATTAGAAATTAGCTGTTAAATCTGGGTTTTTGCTGCTCAATAGTTGAGTAAAAACTTTCAACTGACTGGACGTTGCCAATATAATGCAAGTCATGCATTGGCCGGGAATCGAACCCAGGTCAACTGCTTGGAAGGCAGCTATGCTAACCACTATACCACCAATGCCTAGTGATTAGGTCATTTTAGATTTGAAATTCTAAAATGTAAAATTAACCATAGGAAATTGGCTGTTATCTCTGGGTTTTTTGCTGATCAATAGTTAAGTAAAAACTTTCAACTGACTGGATATTGCCAAGATAACACAAGCAGTGCATTGGCCGTTAACGGAACCGAGGTCCATTGCTTGGAAGGCAGCTGTGCTAGCCACTTTTCCACCAATATTTAGTCCATGGACAATTGCTGCCTTGAAATTCTAAAATCTGAAATGCACCATATGAAATTGGCTGCTATAATCTAAAATTAGCTGGAATCTCAGGGACGTTTGCTTATCATTGGTTGAGTAACAACTTTAAACGGACTGGATTTTGCCAAAACAACCCAAGCCATGCACTGGCTGGGAATCAAAACTGGGTCTAATTGTTGGAAAGCAGCTATGCTAGCCGCTATACACCAATGCTTGGTTCTTGGATAATTTTTTTCCTTGAAATTTCTAAAATGCAAAATATACAATTAGAAATTGGCTGTTAAGTCTGGGTTTTTGCTGCTCAATAGTTAAGTAAATACTTTCAACTGACTGGATATTGCCAAGATAACACAAGCCATGCATTGGCCGGAAACGGAACCCAGGTCAATTGCTTGGAAGGCAGCTATGCTAGCCACTTTTCCACCAATATTTAGTCCATGGACAATTGCTGCCTTAAAATTCTAAAATCTAAAATATACCATAGGAAATTGGCTGCAATCATCTAAAATTAGCTGGAATCTCAGGGTTGTTTGCTTATCAATGGTTGAGTAACAACTTTAAACGGACTGGATTTTGCCAAAACAACCCAAGCCATGCACTGGCTGGGAATCAAAACTGGGTTTAATTGTTGGAAGGCAGCTATGCTAGCCGCTATACACAGATACTTGGTTTTTGGATAATTTTTTGTTTTGAAATTTGTAAAATATAAAATAAACAATTAGAAATTGGCTTTTAAGTCCGGGTTTTTTGCTGATCAATAAATGAGTAAAAACTTTCAACTGACTGGACTTGCCAAGATAACACAAGCAATGCATTGGCCGTTAACGGAACCCAGGTCAATTGCTTGGAAGGCAGCTATGCTGGCCACATTTCCAACAATATTTGGTCCATGGACAATTGCTGCCTTGAAATTCTAAAAATCTAAAATACACCATATGAAATTGGCTGCTATCATCTAAAATTAGCTGGAATCTCAGGGACATTTGCTTATCAATGGTTGAGTAACAACTTTAAACGGACTGGATTTTGCCAAAACAACCCAAGCCATGCACTGGCTGGGAATCAAAACTGGGTCTAATTGTTGGAAAGCAGCTATGCTAGCCGCTATACACCAATGCTTGGTTCTTGGATAATTTTTTTCTTTGAAATTTCTAAAATTTAAAATAAACAATTAGAAAAAGGCTGTTGAGTCCGGGTTTTTTGCTGATCAATAGTTAAGTAAAAACTTTCAACTGACTGGACATGCCAATATAATTCAAGTCATGCATTGGCCGGGAATCGAACCCGGGTCAACTGCTTGGAAGGCAGCTATGCTAACCACTATACCACCAATGCCTGGTAATAAGATTATTTTGGTCTTGAAATTCTAAAATGTAAAATTAACCATTGGAAATTGGCTGTTAAGTTTGGGTTTTTTGCTGATAAATAGTTAAGTAAAAACTTTCAACTGACTGGACATTGCCAAGATAACACAAGCAATGCATTGGCCGTTAACGGAACCCAGGTCAATTGCTTGGAAGGCATCTATGCTAGCCACTTTTCCACCAATATTTAGTCCCTGGACAATTGCTGCCTTAAAATTCTAAAATCTAAAATATACCATAGGAAATTGGCTGCAATCATCTAAAATTAGCTGGAATCTCAGGGTTGTTTGCTTATCAATGGTTGAGTAACAACTTTAAACAGACTGGATGTTGCCAAAACAACTCAAGCCATGCACTGGCTGGGAATCAAAACTGGGTTTAATTGTTGGAAGGCAGCTATGCTAGCCGCTATACACAGATACTTGGTTTTTGGATAATTTTTTGTTTTGAAATTTGTAAAATGTAAAATAAACAATTACAAATTGGCTTTTAAGTCCGGGTTTTTTGCTGATCAATAAATGAGTAAAAACTTTCAACTGACTGGACTTGCCAAGATAACACAAGCAATGCATTGGCCGTTAACGGAACCCAGGTCAATTGCTTGGAAGGCAGCTATGCTGGCCACATTTCCAACAATATTTGGTCCATGGACAATTGCTGCCTTGAAATTCTAAAAATCTAAAATACACCATATGAAATTGGCTGCTATCATCTAAAATTAGCTGGAATCTCAGGGACATTTGCTTATCAATGGTTGAGTAACAACTTTAAACGGACTGGATTTTGCCAAAACAACCCAAGCCATGCACTGGCTGGGAATCAAAACTGGGTTTAATTGTTGGAAGGCAGCTATGCTAGCCGCTATACACAGATACTTGGTTTTTGGATAATTTTTTGTTTTGAAATTTGTAAAATGTAAAATAAACAATAAGAAATTGGCTTTTAAGTCCGGGTTTTTTGCTGATCAATAAATGAGTAAAAACTTTCAACTGACTGGACTTGCCAATATAATTCAAGTCATGCATTAGCCGGGAATCGAACCCGGGTCAACTGCTTGGAAGGCAGCTATGCTAACCACTATACCACCAATGCCTGGTAAAAAGATTATTTTGGTCTTGAAATTCTAAAATGTAAAATTAACCATAGGAAATTGGCTGTTAAGTTTGGGTTTTTTGCTGATAAATAGTTAAGTAAAAACTTTCAACTGACTGGACATTGCCAAGATAACACAAGCCATGCATTGACCGTTAACGGAACCCAGGTCAATTGCTTGGAAGGCATCTATGCTAGCCACTTTTCCACCAATATTTAGTCCATGGACAATTGCTGCCTTAAAAATTCTAAAATCTAAAATACACCATAGGAAATTGGCTGCCATCATCTAAAATTAGCTGGAATCTCAGGGACGTTTGCTTATCAATGGTTGAGTAACAACTTTAAACAAACTGGATTTTGCCAAAACAACTCAAGCCATGCACTGGCTGGGAATCAAAACTGGGTTTAATTGTTGGAAGGCAGCTATGCTAGCCGCTATACACAGATACTTGGTTTTTGGATAATTTTTTGTTTTGAAATTTGTCAAATGTAAAATAAACAATTACAAATTGGCTTTTAAGTCCGGGTTTTTTGCTGACCAATAAATGAGTAAAAACTTTCTTAATTTGAAAGTATAATTATGTTTATAGATTATATGATATCTGTTGTTGTGTTCCCTAATTTGAGTGACCTGGACATAATCTGGACTGTACATAAATGCTTATTTTGAAAATGTAATTTTGTTTATAAATTATATGCAATCTGTTGTGTTCCCTAATTTTTTTCTGTGTACATGAATGAAGGTGTGTGTTGCTGAGTCCGACTTGGACATTATCTGGACTGGGCCTGGTTTAAAAAACCCTTTAAACAAATCTAATTTCATTGACAACCTGGTCTGTTGAAGATAAGGCCCTTTTTTAAAAAATAAAATAAAATAAGATAAATAAATAAAAAACATTTTCTTGGATAAAAAAGAAAGTAAAACAATATAAAAATAATTACATAAAAAATAGTAATTAATGAAAATGTTAGTGGACCAGCAGCCTATACAATCATGTGTGCTTCAGGGACTGTGTCCCTTGCAGATGTGTTGTCTATGTTGTGGGAACCAGAATATTGGTAGCAGAAAGAAATAACCCCTTTTGTGTGAGTGGGTGTGGATGAGTGTGCATGGGGGAGGTTGTTTGGGTTGATGCACTGATTGAAAGTGTATCTTGTGTTTTTTCTATGTAGATTTAATTAAAAAAAAAAAAAAAAAAAAAATTATTATTATTTTTATTTTATTTTTTTATTTTATTTTTTTTAGAACAGGCCCGCGGGCGACTCATCTGGTCCTTACGGGCGACCTGGTGCCCGCGGGCACCGCGTTGGTGACCCCTGCTCTATACCACCAATGCTTGGGTCATGGTTAACTTTGACCTGGAAATTTAGAAAATATAAACAAACCATTAAAAATTAGCTGGAATCTCAGTGTCGTTTGCTTATCAATGATTAAATAACAACTTTCAACGGACTGGACGTTGCCAAAACAACTCAAGCCATGCACTAGCTGGGAATCAAAACCGGGTCTACTTCTTGGAAGGCAGCTATGCCAGCCACTATACACAAATGCTTGGTTCTAGGATGATTTTTTGCCTTGAAATTTCTAAAATGTAAAATAAACAAATATAAATTGGCTGTTAAGTCTGGGTTTTTTGCTGATCAATAGTTATGTAAAATCTTTCAACTGCCTGGACGTTGCCAAAATAACTCAAGCCATGCACTAGCTGGGAATCAAAACCGGGTCTACTTCTTGGAAGGCAGCTATGCCAGCCACTATACACAAATGCTTGGTTCTAGGATGATTTTTTGCCTTGAAATTTCTAAAATGTAAAATAAACAAATATAAATTGGCTGTTAAGTCTGGGTTTTTTGCTGATCAATAGTTATGTAAAATCTTTCAACTGCCTGGACGTTGCCAAAATAACTCAAGCCATGCATTGGCCGGAAATGGAACCCAGGTCAACTGCTTGGAAATGCCTGTTCCTTGAGTATATTGTGCCTTAAAATCTTAAAACTTTAAATAAAACTTTGAAAATTAGCTGTAATCTATTGGTTGATTTCTGGTAAAGGGTTGAGTAACAACTTTTCAATGAACTGGATAATTCCAAAACAGTTCCAACCAAGCATGGGCCAGGTGTTAAACCCCACTCAACTTTTATCATGTCAGCTATGCTATCCACTATACCAGTGGTTCTCAAATGGGGGTACGCGTACCCCTGGGGATACTTAAAGGTATGCCGAGGGGTACGTGAGATTTTTTTTAAATATTCTAAAAATAGCAACAATTCAAAAATCCTTTATAAATATATTTATTGAATAATACTTTGACAAAATATGAATGTAAGTTCATAAACTTAACATCTAATCAAGTAGGCTATTCCATTCATTACCATAAAGCCAAAGTTTCCCCCATTCCATGATGGTTTAACCCTACCTGGCGGTGCCACACGGCACCAACTGTCAACTATCCATGTAGAAAACAATGGAGGCTTGGTTAAAGCGTAGCAGTAATGCAGCTGAGACATGTGGACATGTTCCATAAATATTGATGTTAAAGATTTCTTTTTTTGTGAAGAAATGTTGAGAATGAAGTTCATGAATCCAGATGTATCTCTATTACAATCCCCAAAGAGGGCACTTTAAGTTGATTACTTCTATGTGTAGAAATCTTTATTTATAATTAAATCACTTGTTTATTTTTCAACAAGTTTTTAGTTATTTTTATATCTTTTTTTTCAAATAGTTCAAGAAAGACCACTACAAATGAGCAATATTTTGCGCTTTTATACAATTTAATAAATCAGAAACTGATGACATAGTGCTGTATTTTACTTCTTTATCTATTTTTTTCAACCAAAAATGCTTTGCTCTGATTAGGGGGTACTTGAATTAAAAAAATGTTCACAGGGGGTACATCACTGAAAAAAGGTTGAGAACCACTGCACTATACCACCAATGCTTGGTTTATGGTTTATTTTGACCAGGAAATTCAGAAAACATAAACAAACCATTAAAAATTAGCTGAAATCTCAGTGTTGTTTGCATATCAGTGGTTGACAGACTGGACCTTATCAAAACAACTCAAGGCATCATGCACTGGCTGTGAATCAAAACCGGGTCTACTTCTTGGAAGGCAGCTATGCTAGCCACTATACACAAAAATGCTTGGTTTATGGTTTACTTTGACCAAAAAATTCAGAAAACATAAACAAACCATTAAAAATTAGCTGGAATCTCAGTGTCGTTTGCTTATCAATGGTTGAATAACAGCTTTCAACAGACTGGACGTTGCCAAAACAACTCAAACCATACACTGGCTGGGAATGAAAACCGGGTTTACCTCTTGGAAGGCAGCCATGCTAGCCACTATACACAAATACTTGGTTCTTGGATAATTTTTGCTTTTGAAATTCTAAAATGTAAAATAAACAATTAGACATTGACTGTTATCTCTGGGTTTTTTGATGATCAATAGTTGAGTAAAAACTTTCAACTGACTGGACGTTGCCAAGATAACACAAGCCATGAATTGGCCGGAAATGGAACATAGGTCGACTGCTTGGAAGGTAGTTTTGCTAGACACTAGACCACCAATATTTAGTCCATGGACAATTGCTGCCTTGAAATTCTAAAATCTAGAATAAATTATAGGAAATTGGCTGCTATCATCTAAAATTAGCTGGGATCTCAGGGACATTTGCTTATCAATGGTTGAGTAACAACTTTAAACGGACTGGACTTTACCAAAACAACTCAAGCAATGCACTGGTTGGGAATCAAAACTGGGTCTAATTGTTGGAAAGCAGCTATGCTAGCCGCTATACACCAATGCTTGGTTCTTGGATAATTTTTTGCTTAGAATTTTCTAAAATGTAAAATATACAATTAGAAATTGGCTGTTAAGTCTGGGTTTTTTTTGCTAATCAATAGTTGAGTAAACATCTTCAACTGACTGGACTTTGCCAATGTAATGCAAGTTATGCATTGGCCGGGAATCGAACGCCGGTCAACTAATTGGAAGGCAGCTATACTAACCACTATACCACCAGAGCCTTGTACTTACATATTTTTGTCTTGAAATTCTAAAATGTAAAATTAACCATAGGAAATTGGCTGTTATCTCTGAATTTTTTGCTGATCCATAGTTAAGTAAAAACTTTCAACTGACTGGACATTGCCAAGATAACACAAGCAATGCATTGGCCGGAAACGGAAACCAGGTCAATTTCTTGGAAGGCATCTATGCTAGCCACTTTACCAATATTAAGTCCATGGACAATTGCTGCCTTGAAATTCTAAAATCTAAAACAAACCATAGGAAATTGGCTGCTATCATCTAAAATTACCTGGAATCTCAGGGACGTTTGCTTATCAATGGTTGAGTAACAACTTTAAACAGACTGGACGCTGCCAAAACAACTCAAGCCACGCACTGGCTGGGAATCAAAACTAGCCGCTATACAAAAATACTTGGTTTTTGGATAATTTTTTGTTTTGAAATTTCTAAAATGTAAAATAAACAATTAGAAATTGGCTGTTAAGTCCGGGTTTTTTGCTGATCAATAGTTGAGTAAAAACTTTCAACTGACTGGACGTTGCCAATATAACGCAAGTCATGCATTGGCCAGGAATCGAACCCGGGTCAACTGCTTGGAAGGCAGCTATGCTAACCACTATACCACCGTTGATAAATTTTGCATTAGAATTCTAAAATGTAAAATAAACCATAGGAAATTGGCTGTTATCTGTGGGTTTTTTGTTGATCAATAGTTAAGTAAAAACTTTCAACTGACAGGACTTTTCCAATATAATGCAAGTCATGCATTGGCCGGGAATGGAACTTGGGTCAACAGCTTGGAAGGCAGCTATGCTAAACACTATACCACCAACGCCTGGTTCTATGATAATTTTTGCTTTGAAATTCTGAAATGTAAAATAAACCATAGGAAATTGGCTATTATCTCTGGGTTTTTTGCTGATCAATAAATAAGTAAAAACTTTCAACTGACTGGACATTGCCAAGATAACACAAGCCATTCATTGGCCGGAAACGGAAGCCAGGTCAATTGCTTGGAAGGCAGCTATGCTAGCCACTATTTTACCAATATTAAGTCCATGGACAATTGCTGCCTTGAAATTCTTAAATCTAAAATACACCATAGGAAATTGGCTGCTATCATCTAAAATTAGCTGGAATCTCAGGGTCGTTTGCTTATCGATGGTTGAGTAACAAATTTAAACGGACTGGACGTTGCCAAAACAACTCAAGCCATGCAGTGGCTGGTAATCAAAACTAGGTCTAATTCTTGGAGGTCAGCTATGCTAGCCACTATACACAAATGCTTGGTTCCTGGGTAATTTTTTGCCTTGAAATTTCAAAAATGTAAAATAAACAATTAGAAATTGGCTGTTAAGTCAGGTGTTTTTGCTGATCAATAGTTGAGTAAAAACTTTCAATTGACTGGACGTTGCCAATATAATACAAGTCATGCATTGACCGGGAATCCAACACGGGTTTACTGCTTGGAAGGTAGCTATGCTAACCACTATACCACCAATGCCTTGTAATATGATAGTTTTTGCTTTGAATTTCTAAAATCTAAAATAAAGCATAGGAAATTGGCTGCTATCTCTGGGTTTTTTGCTGATCAATAGTTAAGTAAAAACGTTCAATTGACTGGACGTTGCCAAGATAACACAAGCCATTCATTGGCCGGAAACGGAACCCAGGTCAATTGCTTGGAAGGCAGCTATGCTAGCCACTTTTCCACCAATATTTAGTCCATGGACAATTGCTGCCTTGAAATTTTTAAATCTAAAATACACCATAGGAAATTGGCTGCTATCATCTGGAAGTAGCTGGAATCATATGGACTTTTGCTTATCAATGGTTGAGTAACAACTTTAAACAGACTGGAAATTGCCAAAACAACTCAAGCCATGCACTGGCTGGGAATGAAAACTGGGTCTAATTGTTGGAAGGCAGCTATGCTAGCCGCTATACACAAATGCTTGGTTCTTGGAGAATATTTTGCCTTGAAATTTATAAAATGTAAAATATACAATTAGAAATTGGCTGTTATGTCGGGGTTTTTTGCTGATCAATAGTTAACTAAATACTTTCAACTGACTGGATATTGCCAAGATAACACAAGCCATGCATTGGCCAGAAACGGAACCCAGGTCAATTGCTTGGAAGGCAGCTATGCTAGCCACATTTCCACCAATATTTAGTCCATGGACAATTGTTGCCTTGAAATTCTAAAATCTAAAATAAACCATAGGAATTTGGCTGCTATCATCTAAAATTAGCTGGAATCTCAGTGTCGTTTGCTTATCAATGGTTGAGTAACAACTTTAAACAGACTGGACGTTGCCAAAACAACTCAAGCCATGCACTGGCTGGGAATCAAAAATGGGTCTTTTTGTTGGAAAGCAGCTATGCTAGCCGCTATACACAAATGCTTGGTTCTTGGATAATTTTTTTCCTTGAAATTTCTAAAATGTAAAATAAACAATTACAAATTAGCTGTTAAATCTGGGTTTTTGCTGATCAATAGTTGAGTATTAACTTTCAACTGACTGGACATTGCCAATATAATGCAAGTCATGCATTGGCCGGGAATCGAACCCAGGTCAACTGCTTGGAAGGCAGCTATGCTAACCACTATACCACCAATGCCTGGTACTTACATAGTTTTTGCCTTGAAATTTTAAAATGTAAAATACACCGTAGAAAATTGGCTGTTATCTCTGGGTTTTTTGCTGATCAATAGTTAAGTAAAAACTTTCAACTGACTGGACATTGCCAAGATAACACAAGCCATGGATTGGCCGGAAGTGGAACCCAGCTGAACTGCTTGAAGGGCAGCTTTGCTAGCGACTATACCACCAAAATTTTGTCCTTGGGCAATTTTTGCCTTGAAATTCTAAGTTCTAAAATAAACCATAGGAAATTGGCTGATATCTCAGGTTTATTTTGCTGATCATTAGTTTAATGAGAACTTTCAACTGCCTGGACATTGCCAATATATTGCAAGCCATGAATTGGCCAGGAATCTACTCGGAAGGTAGCTATGCTGACCACTACACCACCAATGCCTGGTACTTACAAGATTTTTGTCTTAAAAATTCTAAAATGTAAAATTAACCATAGGAAATTGGCTGTTATCCTTGGGTTTTTTGCTGATCAATAGTTAAGTAAAAACTTTCAACTGACTGGACATTGCCAAAATAACACAAGCCATGCATTAGCCGGAAACGGAACCCAGGTCAATTGCTTGGAAGGCAGCTATGCTAGCCACTATTCCACCAATATTTAGCCCATGGACAATTGCTGCCTTGAAATTCTAAAATCTAAAATAAACCATACGAAATTGGCTGCTATCATCTAAAATTACCTGGAATCTCAGGGACGTTTGCTTATCAATGGTTGAGTAACAACTTTAAACAGACTGGACGCTGCCAAAAAACTCAAGCCACGCATTGGCTGGGAATCAAAACTAGCCGCTATACAAAAATGCTTGGTTCTTGGATAATTTTTTGCTTTGAAATTTCTAAAATGTAAAATAAACAATTAGAAATTGGCTGTTAAGTCCGGGTTTTTTGCTGATCAATAGTTGAGTAAAAACTTTCAACTGACTGGACTTGCCAATATAATGCAAGTCATGCATTGGCCGGGAATCAAACCCGGGTCAACTGCTTGGAAGGCAGCTATGCTAAACACTATACCACCAATGCCTGGTAAATAGGTAATTTTAGTCTTGAAATTCAAAAATGTAAAATTAACCATAGGAAATTGGATGTTATCTCTGGGTTTTTTGCTGATCAATAGTTAAGTAAAAACTTTCAATTGACTGGACATTGCCAAGATAACACAAGCAATGCATTGGCCGTTAACGGAACCCAGGTCAATTGCTTTGAAGGCAGCTATGCTGGCCACTTTTCCATTAATATTTAGATTTGAATTCTATCCTTGAAATTTCTAAAATGCAAAATATACAATTAGAAATTGAATGTTAAGTCTGGGTTTTTTGCTGATCAATAGTTAAGTAAATACTTTCAACTGACTGGATATTGCCAAGATAACACAAGCCATGCATTGGCCGGAAACGGAACCCAGGTCAATTGCTTGGAAGGCAGCTATGCTAGCCACTTTTCCACCAATATTTAGTCCATGGACAATTGCTGCCTTAAAATTCTAAAATCTAAAATACACCATAGGAAATTGGCTGCAATCATCTAAAATTAGCTGGAATCTCAGGGTTGTTTGCTTATCAATGGTTGAGTAACAACTTTAAACAGACTGGACGTTGCCAAAACAACTCAAGCCATGCACTGGCTGGGAATCAAAACTGGGTTTAATTGTTGGAAGGCAGCTATGCTAGTCGCTATACACAGATACTTGGTTTTTGGATAATTTTTTGTTTTGAAATTTGTAAAATGTAAAATAAACAATTAGAAATTGGCTTTTAAGTCCGGGTTTTTTGCTGATCAATAAATGAGTAAAAACATTCAACTGACTGGACGTTGCCAATATAATGCAAGTCATGCATTGGCCGGAAATCGAACCCAGGTCAACTGCTTGGAAGGTAGCTATGCTAACCACTATTCCACCAATGCCTGGTAATTAGGTAATTTTAGACTTGAAATTCTAAAATGTAAAATTAACCATAGGAAATTGGCTGTTATCTCTGGGTTTTTTGCTGATCAATAGTTAAGTAAAAACTTTCAACTGACTGGATATTGCCAAGATAACACAAGCAATGCATTGGCCGTTAACGGAACCCAGGTCAATTGCTTGGAAGGCAGCTATGCTGGCCACATTTCCAACAATATTTGGTCCATGGACAATTGCTGCCTTGAAATTCTAAAAATCTAAAATACACCATATGAAATTGGCTGCTATCATCTAAAATTAGCTGGAATCTCAGGGACATTTGCTTATCAATGGTTGAGTAACAACTTTAAACGGACTGGATTTTGCCAAAACAACCCAAGCCATGCACTGGCTGGGAATCAAAACTGGGTTTAATTGTTGGAAGGCAGCTATGCTAGCTGCTATACACAAATACTTGGTTCTTGGATAATTTTTTCCCTTGAAATTTCTAAAATGTAAAATAAACAATTACAAATTAGCTGTTAAATCTGGGTTTTTGCTGCTCAATAGTTGAGTAAAAACTTTCAACTGACTGGACGTTGCCAATATAATGCAGGTCATGCATTGGCCGGGAATCGAACCCAGGTCAACTGCTTGGAAGGCAGCTATGCTAACCACTATACCACCAATGCCTAGTGATTAGGTAATTTTAGATTTGAAATTCTAAAATGTAAAATTAACCATAGGAAATTGGCTGTTATCTCTGGGTTTTTTGCTGATCAATAGTTAAGTAAAAACTTTCAACTGACTGGATATTGCCAAGATAACACAAGCAGTGCATTGGCCGTTAACGGAACCGAGGTCCATTGCTTGGAAGGCAGCTGTGCTAGCCACATTTCCACCAATATTTAGTCCATGGACAATTGCTGCCTTGAAATTCTAAAATCTGAAATGCACCATATGAAATTGGCTGCTATCATCTAAAATTAGCTGGAATCTCAGGGACGTTTGCTTATCAATGGTTGAGTAACAACTTTAAACGGACTGGATTTTGCCAAAACAACCCAAGCCATGCACTGGCTGGGAATCAAAACTGGGTCTAATTGTTGGAAAGCAGCTATGCTAGCCGCTATACACCAATGCTTGGTTTTTGGATAATTTTTTTCCTTGAAATTTCTAAAATGCAAAATATACAATTAGAAATTGGCTGTTAAGTCTGGGTTTTTTGCTGATCAATAGTTGAGTAAAAACTTTCAACTGACTGGACGTTGCCAATATAATGCAAGTCATGCATTGGCCGCGAATCGAACCCAGGTCAACTGCTTGGAAGGCCGCTATGCTAACCACTATACCACAAATGCCTAGTAATTAGGTACTTTTAGATTTGAAATTCTAAAATGTAAAATTAACCATAGGAAATTGGCTGTTATCTCTGGGTTTTTTGCTGATCAATAGTTAAGTAAAAACTTTCAACTGACTGGATATTGCCAAGATAACACAAGCAGTGCATTGGCCGTTAACGGAACCGAGGCCCATTGCTTGGAAGGCAGCTATGCTGGCCACATTTCCAACAATATTTGGTCCATGGACAATTGCTGCCTTGAAATTCTAAAAATCTAAAATACACCATATGAAATTGGCTGCTATCATCTAAAATTAGCTGGAATCTCAGGGACATTTGCTTATCAATGGTTGAGTAACAACTTTAAACGGACTGGATTTTGCCAAAACAACCCAAGCCATGCACTGGCTGGGAATCAAAACTGGGTCTATTTGTTGGAAAGCAGCTATGCTAGCCGCTATACACCAATGCTTGGTTCTTGGATAATTGTTTTCTTTGAAATTTCTAAAATTTAAAATAAACAATTAGAAATAGGCTGTTGAGTCCGGGTTTTTTGCTGATAAATAGTTAAGTAAAAACTTTCAACTGACTGGACTTGCCAATTTAATTCAAGTCATGCATTGGCCGGGAATCGAACCCGGGTCAACTGCTTGGAAGGCAGCTATGCTAACCACTATACCACCAATGCCTGGTATTAAGATTATTTTGGTCTTGAAATTCTAAAATGTAAAATTAACCATAGGAAATTGGCTGTTAAGTTTGGGTTTTTTGCTGATAAATAGTTAAGTAAAAACTTTCAACTGACTGGACATTTCCAAGATAACACAAGCCATGCATTGGCCGTTAACGGAACCCAGGTCAATTGCTTGGAAGGCAGCTATGCTGGCCACATTTCCAACAATATTTGGTCCATGGACAATTGCTGCCTTGAAATTCTAAAAATCTAAAATACACCATATGAAATTGGCTGCTATCATCTAAAATTAGCTGGAATCTCAGGGACATTTGCTTATCAATGGTTGAGTAACAACTTTAAACGGACTGGATTTTGCCAAAACAACCCAAGCCATGCACTGGCTGGGAATCAAAACTGGGTCTAATTGTTGGAAAGCAGCTATGCTAGCCGCTATACACCAATGCTTGGTTCTTGGATAATTTTTTTCTTTGAAATTTCTAAAATTTAAAATAAACAATTAGAAATAGGCTGTTGAGTCCGGGTTTTTTGCTGATCAATATTTAAGTAAAAACTTTCAACTGACTGGACTTGCCAATATAACGCAAGTCATGCATTGGCCGGGAATCGAACCCGGGTCAACTGCTTGGAAGGCAGCTATGCTAACCACTATACCACCAATGCCTGGTAATAAGATTATTTTGGTCTTGAAATTCTAAAATGTAAAATTGACCATAGGAAATTGGCTGTTAAGTTTGGGTTTTTTGCTGATAAATAGTTAAGTAAAAACTTTCAACTGACTGGACATTTCCAAGATAACACAAGCCATGCATTGGCCGTTAACGGAACCCAGGTCAATTGCTTGGAAGGCATCTATGCTAGCCACTTTTCCACCAATATTTAGTCCATGGACAATTGCTGCCTTAAAAATTCTAAAATCTAAAATACACCATAGGAAATTGGCTGCCATCATCTAAAATTAGCTGGAATCTCAGGGACGTTTGCTTATCAATGGTTGAGTAACAACTTTAAACAGACTGGATTTTGCCAAAACAACCCAAGCCATGCACTGGCTGGGAATCAAAACTGGGTTTAATTGTTGGAAGGCAGCTATGCTAGCCACTATACACAAATACTTGGTTCTTGGATAATTTTTTTCCTTGAAATTTCTAAAATGTAAAATAAACAATTATAAATTAGCTGTTAAATCTGGGTTTTTTGCTGATCAATAGTTAAGTAAAAACTTTCAACTGACTGGACATTGCCAAAATAACACAAGCAATGCATTGGCCGTTAACGGAACCCAGGTCAATTGCTTTGAAGGCAGCTATGCTAGCCACTTTTCCATTAATATTTAGTCCATGGACAATTATTGCCTTGAAATTCTAAAATCTAAAATACACCATAAGAAATTGGCTGCTATCATCTAAAATTAGCTGGAATCTCAGGGTTGTTTGCTTATCAATGGTTGAGTAACAACTTTAAACAGACTGGACGCTGCCAAAACAACTCAAGCCATGCACTGGCTGGGAATCAAAACTGGGTTTAATTGTTGGAAGGCAGCTATGCTAGCCGCTATACACAAATACTTGGTTTTTGGATAATTTTTTGTTTTGAAATTTCTAAAATGTAAAATAAACAATTAGAAATTGGCTGTTAAGTCCGGGTTTTTTGCTGATCAATAGTTGAGTAAAAGCTTTCAACTGACTGGACGTTGCCAATACAATGCAAGTCATGCATTGGCCGGGAATCGAACCCAGGTCAATTGCTTGGAAGGCAGCTATGCTAACCACTATACCACCAATGCCTAGTAATTAGATTATTTTAGATTTGAAATTCTAAAATGTAAAATTAACCATAGGAAATTGGCTGTTATCTGTGGGTTTTTTGCTGATCAATAGTTAAGTAAAAACTTTCAACTGACTGGATATTGCCAAGATAACACAAGCAGTGCATTGGCCGTTAACGGAACCGAGGTCCATTGCTTGGAAGGCAGCTATGCTGGCCACATTTCCAACAATATTTGGTCCATGGACAATTGCTGCCTTGAAATTCTAAAAATCTAAAATACACCATATGAAATTGGCTGCAATCATCTAAAATTAGCTGGAATCTCAGGGTTGTTTGCTTATCAATGGTTGAGTAACAACTTTAAACAGACTGGACGTTGCCAAAACAACTCAAGCCATGCACTGGCTGGGAATCAACACTGGGTTTAATTGTTGGAAGGCAGCTATGCTAGCCGCTATACACAGATACTTGGTTTTTGGATAATTTTTTGTTTTGAAATTTGAAAAATGTAAAATAAACAATTAGAAATTGGCTTTTAAGTCCGGGTTTTTTGCTGATCAATAAATGAGTAAAAACTTTCAACTGACTGGACTTGCCAATATAATGCTAGTCATGCATTGGCCGGGAATCGAACCCAGGTCAACTGCTTGGAAGGCAGCTATGCTAACCACTATACCACCAATGCCTGGTAATCAGGTAATTTTAGATGTGAAATTCTAAAATGTAAAATTAACCATAGGAAATTGGCTGTTATCTCTGGGTTTTTTGCTGATCAATAGTTAAGTAAAAACTTTCAACTGACTGGATATTGCCAAGATAACACAAGCCATGCATTGGCCGTTAACGGAACCCAGGTCAATTGCTTGGAAGGCAGCTATGCTGGCCACATTTCCAACAATATTTGGTCCATGGACAATTGCTGCCTTGAAATTCTAAAAATCTAAAATACACCATATGAAATTGGCTGCTATCATCTAAAATTAGCTGGAATCTCAGGGACATTTGCTTATCAATGGTTGAGTAACAACTTTAAACGGACTGGATTTTGCCAAAACAACCCAAGCCATGCACTGGCTGGGAATCAAAACTGGGTCTAATTGTTGGAAAGCAGCTATGCTAGCCGCTATACACCAATGCTTGGTTCTTGGATAATTTTTTTCTTTGAAATTTCTAAAATTTAAAATAAACAATTAGAAATAGGCTGTTGAGTCCGGGTTTTTTGCTGATCAATAGTTAAGTAAAAACTTTCAACTGACTGGACTTGCCAATATAATTCAAGTCATGCATTGGCCGGGAATCGAACCCGGGTCAACTGCTTGGAAGGCAGCTATGCTAACCACTATACCACCAATGCCTGGTAATAAGATTATTTTGGTCTTGAAATTCTAAAAGGTAAAATTAACCATTGGAAATTGGCTGTTAAGTTTGGGTTTTTTGCTGATAAATAGTTAAGTAAAAACTTTCAACTGACTGGACATTGCCAAGATAACACAAGCCATGCATTGGCCGTTAACGGAACCCAGGTCAATTGCTTTGAAAGCATCTATGCTAGCCACTTTTCCACCAATATTTAGTCCATGGACAATTGCTGCCTTAAAAATTCTAAAATCTAAAATACACCATAGGAAATTGGCTGCCATCATCTAAAATTAGCTGGAATCTCAGGGACGTTTGCTTATCAATGGTTGAGTAACAACTTTAAACGGACTGGATTTTGCCAAAACAACCCAAGCCATGCACTGGCTGGGAATCAAAACTGGGTTTAATTGTTGGAAGGCAGCTATGCTAGCTGCTATACACAAATACTTGGTTCTTGGATAATTTTTTTCCTTGAAATTTCTAAAATGTAAAATAAACAATTAGAAATTAGCTGTTAAATCTGGGTTTTTGCTGCTCAATAGTTGAGTAAAAACTTTCAACTGACTGGACGTTGCCAATATAATGTAAGTCATGCATTGGCCGGGAATCGAACCCAGGTCAACTGCTTGGAAGGCAGCTATGCTAACCACTATACCACCAATGCCTAGTGATTAGGTAATTTTAGATTTGAAATTCTAAAATGTAAAATTAACCATAGGAAATTGGCTGTTATCTCTGGGTTTTTTGCTGATCAATAGTTAAGTAAAAACTTTCAACTGACTGGATATTGCCAAGATAACACAAGCAGTGCATTGGCCGTTAACGGAACCGAGGTCCATTGCTTGGAAGGCAGCTGTGCTAGCCACTTTTCCACCAATATTTAGTCCATGGACAATTGCTGCCTTGAAATTCTAAAATCTGAAATGCACCATATGAAATTGGCTGCTATCATCTAAAATTAGCTGGAATCTCAGGGACGTTTGCTTATCAATGGTTGAGTAACAACTTTAAACGGACTGGATTTTGCCAAAACAACCCAAGCCATGCACTGGCTGGGAATCAAAACTGGGTCTAATTGTTGGAAAGCAGCTATGCTAGCCGCTATACACCAATGCTTGGTTCTTGGATAATTTTTTTCCTTGAAATTTCTAAAATGCAAAATATACAATTAGAAATTGGCTGTTAAGTCTGGGTTTTTTGCTGATCAATAGATAAGTAAATACTTTGAACTGACTGGATATTGCCAAGATAACACAAGCCATGCATTGGCCGGAAACGGAACCCAGGTCAATTGCTTGGAAGGCAGCTATGCTAGCCACTTTTCCACCAATATTTAGTCCATGGACAATTGCTGCCTTAAAATTCTAAAATCTAAAATACACCATAGGAAATTGGCTGCGATCATCTAAAATTAGCTGGAATCTCAGGGTTGTTTGCTTATCAATGGTTGAGTAACAACTTTAAACAGACTGGACGTTGCCAAAACAACTCAAGCCATGCACTGGCTGGGAATCAAAACTGGGTTTGATTGTTGGAAGGCAGCTATGCTAGCCGCTTTACACAGATACTTGGTTTTTGGATAATTTTTTGTTTTGAAATTTGTAAAATGTAAAATAAACAATTAGAAATTGGCTTTTAAGTCCGGGTTTTTTGCTGATCAATAAATGAGTAAAAACTTTCAACTGACTGCACTTGCCAATATAATGCAAGTCATGCATTGGCCGGGAATCGAACCCAGGTCAACTGCTTGGAAGGCAGCTATGCTAACCACTATACCACCAATGCCTGTTAATTAGGTAATTTTAGATTTGAAATTCTAAAATGTAAAATTAACCATAGGAAATTGGCTGTTATCTCTGGGTTTTTTGCTGATCAATAGTTAAGTAAAAACTTTCAACTGACTGGATATTGCCAAGATAACACAAGCAGTGCATTGGCCGTTAACGGAACCGAGGTCCATTGCTTGGAAGGCAGCTATGCTGGCCACATTTCCAACAATATTTGGTCCATGGACAATTGCTGCCTTGAAATTATAAAAATCTAAAATACACCATATGAAATTGGCTGCTATCATCTAAAATTAGCTGGAATCTCAGGGACATTTGCTTATCAATGGTTGAGTAACAACTTTAAACGGACTGGATTTTGCCAAAACAACCCAAGCCATGCACTGGCTGGGAATCAAAACTGGGTCTAATTGTTGGAAAGCAGCTATGCTAGCCGCTATACACCAATGCTTGGTTCTTGGATAATTTTTTTCTTTGAAATTTCTAAAATTTAAAATAAACAATTAGAAATAGGCTGTTGAGTCCGGGTTTTTTGCTGATCAATAGTTAAGTAAAAACTTTCAACTGACTGGACTTGCCAATATAATTCAAGTCATGCATTGGCCGGGAATCGAACCCGGGTCAACTGCTTGGAAGGCAGCTATGCTAACCACTATACCACCAATGCCTGGTAATAAGATTATTTTGGTCTTGAAATTCTAAAAGGTAAAATTAACCATTGGAAATTGGCTGTTAAGTCTGGGTTTTTTGCTGATAAATAGTTAAGTAAAAACTTTCAACTGACTGGACATTGCCAAGATAACACAAGCCATGCATTGGCCGTTAACGGAACCCAGGTCAATTGCTTGGAAAGCATCTATGCTAGCCACTTTTCCACCAATATTTAGTCCATGGACAATTGCTGCCTTAAAAATTCTAAAATCTAAAATACACCATAGGAAATTGGCTGCCATCATCTAAAATTAGCTGGAATCTCAGGGACGTTTGCTTATCAATGGTTGAGTAACAACTTTAAACGGACTGGATTTTGCCAAAACAACCCAAGCCATGCACTGGCTGGGAATCAAAACTGGGTTTAATTGTTGGAAGGCAGCTATGCTAGCTGCTATACACAAATACTTGGTTCTTGGATAATTTTTTTCCTTGAAATTTCTAAAATGTAAAATAAACAATTAGAAATTAGCTGTTAAATCTGGGTTTTTGCTGCTCAATAGTTGAGTAAAAACTTTCAACTGACTGGACGTTGCCAATATAATGCAAGTCATGCATTGGCCGGGAATCGAACCCAGGTCAACTGCTTGGAAGGCAGCTATGCTAACCACTATACCACCAATGCCTAGTGATTAGGTAATTTTAGATCTGAAATTCTAAAATGTAAAATTAACCATAGGAAATTGGCTGTTATCTCTGGGTTTTTTGCTGATCAATAGTTAAGTAAAAACTTTCAACTGACTGGATATTGCCAAGATAACACAAGCAGTGCATTGGCCGTTAACGGAACCGAGGTCCATTGCTTGGAAGGCAGCTGTGCTAGCCACTTTTCCACCAATATTTAGTCCATGGACAATTGCTGCCTTGAAATTCTAAAATCTGAAATGCACCATATGAAATTGGCTGCTATCATCTAAAATTAGCTGGAATCTCAGGGACGTTTGCTTATCATTGGTTGAGTAACAACTTTAAACGGACTGGATTTTGCCAAAACAACCCAAGCCATGCACTGGCTGGGAATCAAAACTGGGTCTAATTGTTGGAAAGCAGCTATGCTAGCCGCTATACACCAATGCTTGGTTCTTGGATAATTTTTTTCCTTGAAATTTCTAAAATGCAAAATATACAATTAGAAATTGGCTGTTAAGTCTGGGTTTTTGCTGCTCAATAGTTAAGTAAATACTTTCAACTGACTGGATATTGCCAAGATAACACAAGCCATGCATTGGCCGGAAACGGAACCCAGGTCAATTGCTTGGAAGGCAGCTATGCTAGCCACTTTTCCACCAATATTTAGTCCATGGACAATTGCTGCCTTAAAATTCTAAAATCTAAAATATACCATAGGAAATTGGCTGCAATCATCTAAAATTAGCTGGAATCTCAGGGTTGTTTGCTTATCAATGGTTGAGTAACAACTTTAAACGGACTGGATTTTGCCAAAACAACCCAGGCCATGCACTGGCTGGGAATCAAAACTGGGTTTAATTGTTGGAAGGCAGCTATGCTAGCCGCTATACACAGATACTTGGTTTTTGGATAATTTTTTGTTTTGAAATTTGTAAAATATAAAATAAACAATTAGAAATTGGCTTTTAAGTCCGGGTTTTTTGCTGATCAATAAATGAGTAAAAACTTTCAACTGACTGGACTTGCCAAGATAACACAAGCAATGCATTGGCCGTTAACGGAACCCAGGTCAATTGCTTGGAAGGCAGCTATGCTGGCCACATTTCCAACAATATTTGGTCCATGGACAATTGCTGCCTTGAAATTCTAAAAATCTAAAATACACCATATGAAATTGGCTGCTATCATCTAAAATTAGCTGGAATCTCAGGGACATTTGCTTATCAATGGTTGAGTAACAACTTTAAACGGACTGGATTTTGCCAAAACAACCCAAGCCATGCACTGGCTGGGAATCAAAACTGGGTCTAATTGTTGGAAAGCAGCTATGCTAGCCGCTATACACCAATGCTTGGTTCTTGGATAATTTTTTTCTTTGAAATTTCTAAAATTTAAAATAAACAATTAGAAATAGGCTGTTGAGTCCGGGTTTTTTGCTGATCAATAGTTAAGTAAAAACTTTCAACTGACTGGACTTGCCAATATAATTCAAGTCATGCATTGGCCGGGAATCGAACCCGGGTCAACTGCTTGGAAGGCAGCTATGCTAACCACTATACCACCAATGCCTGGTAATAAGATTATTTTGGTCTTGAAATTCTAAAAGGTAAAATTAACCATTGGAAATTGGCTGTTAAGTTTGGGTTTTTTGCTGATAAATAGTTAAGTAAAAACTTTCAACTGACTGGACATTGCCAAGATAACACAAGCCATGCATTGGCCGTTAACGGAACCCAGGTCAATTGCTTTGAAAGCATCTATGCTAGCCACTTTTCCACCAATATTTAGTCCATGGACAATTGCTGCCTTAAAAATTCTAAAATCTAAAATACACCATAGGAAATTGGCTGCCATCATCTAAAATTAGCTGGAATCTCAGGGACGTTTGCTTATCAATGGTTGAGTAACAACTTTAAACGGACTGGATTTTGCCAAAACAACCCAAGCCATGCACTGGCTGGGAATCAAAACTGGGTTTAATTGTTGGAAGGCAGCTATGCTAGCTGCTATACACAAATACTTGGTTCTTGGATAATTTTTTTCCTTGAAATTTCTAAAATGTAAAATAAACAATTAGAAATTAGCTGTTAAATCTGGGTTTTTGCTGCTCAATAGTTGAGTAAAAACTTTCAACTGACTGGACGTTGCCAATATAATGTAAGTCATGCATTGGCCGGGAATCGAACCCAGGTCAACTGCTTGGAAGGCAGCTATGCTAACCACTATACCACCAATGCCTAGTGATTAGGTAATTTTAGATTTGAAATTCTAAAATGTAAAATTAACCATAGGAAATTGGCTGTTATCTCTGGGTTTTTTGCTGATCAATAGTTAAGTAAAAACTTTCAACTGACTGGATATTGCCAAGATAACACAAGCAGTGCATTGGCCGTTAACGGAACCGAGGTCCATTGCTTGGAAGGCAGCTGTGCTAGCCACTTTTCCACCAATATTTAGTCCATGGACAATTGCTGCCTTGAAATTCTAAAATCTGAAATGCACCATATGAAATTGGCTGCTATCATCTAAAATTAGCTGGAATCTCAGGGACGTTTGCTTATCAATGGTTGAGTAACAACTTTAAACGGACTGGATTTTGCCAAAACAACCCAAGCCATGCACTGGCTGGGAATCAAAACTGGGTCTAATTGTTGGAAAGCAGCTATGCTAGCCGCTATACACCAATGCTTGGTTCTTGGATAATTTTTTTCCTTGAAATTTCTAAAATGCAAAATATACAATTAGAAATTGGCTGTTAAGTCTGGGTTTTTTGCTGATCAATAGATAAGTAAATACTTTGAACTGACTGGATATTGCCAAGATAACACAAGCCATGCATTGGCCGGAAACGGAACCCAGGTCAATTGCTTGGAAGGCAGCTATGCTAGCCACTTTTCCACCAATATTTAGTCCATGGACAATTGCTGCCTTAAAATTCTAAAATCTAAAATACACCATAGGAAATTGGCTGCGATCATCTAAAATTAGCTGGAATCTCAGGGTTGTTTGCTTATCAATGGTTGAGTAACAACTTTAAACAGACTGGACGTTGCCAAAACAACTCAAGCCATGCACTGGCTGGGAATCAAAACTGGGTTTGATTGTTGGAAGGCAGCTATGCTAGCCGCTTTACACAGATACTTGGTTTTTGGATAATTTTTTGTTTTGAAATTTGTAAAATGTAAAATAAACAATTAGAAATTGGCTTTTAAGTCCGGGTTTTTTGCTGATCAATAAATGAGTAAAAACTTTCAACTGACTGCACTTGCCAATATAATGCAAGTCATGCATTGGCCGGGAATCGAACCCAGGTCAACTGCTTGGAAGGCAGCTATGCTAACCACTATACCACCAATGCCTGTTAATTAGGTAATTTTAGATTTGAAATTCTAAAATGTAAAATTAACCATAGGAAATTGGCTGTTATCTCTGGGTTTTTTGCTGATCAATAGTTAAGTAAAAACTTTCAACTGACTGGATATTGCCAAGATAACACAAGCAGTGCATTGGCCGTTAACGGAACCGAGGTCCATTGCTTGGAAGGCAGCTATGCTGGCCACATTTCCAACAATATTTGGTCCATGGACAATTGCTGCCTTGAAATTATAAAAATCTAAAATACACCATATGAAATTGGCTGCTATCATCTAAAATTAGCTGGAATCTCAGGGACATTTGCTTATCAATGGTTGAGTAAAAACTTTAAACGGACTGGACTTGCCAAGATAACACAAGCAATGCATTGGCCGTTAACGGAACCCAGGTCAATTGCTTGGAAGGCAGCTATGCTGGCCACATTTCCAACAATATTTGGTCCATGGACAATTGC
Organism: Entelurus aequoreus; assembly: GCF_033978785.1. NCBI lineage: Eukaryota > Metazoa > Chordata > Actinopteri > Syngnathiformes > Syngnathidae > Entelurus > Entelurus aequoreus. The sequence goes on from NC_084734.1 coordinate 30,085,454, forward strand.
TGCCTTGAAATTCTAAAAATCTAAAATACACCATATGAAATTGGCTGCTATCATCTAAAATTAGCTGGAATCTCAGGGACATTTGCTTATCAATGGTTGAGTAACAACTTTAAACGGACTGGATTTTGCCAAAACAACCCAAGCCATGCACTGGCTGGGAATCAAAACTGGGTCTAATTGTTGGAAAGCAGCTATGCTAGCCGCTATACACCAATGCTTGGTTCTTGGATAATTTTTTTCTTTGAAATTTCTAAAATTTAAAATAAACAATTAGAAATAGGCTGTTGAGTCCGGGTTTTTTGCTGATCAATAGTTAAGTAAAAACTTTCAACTGACTGGACTTGCCAATATAATTCAAGTCATGCATTGGCCGGGAATCGAACCCGGGTCAACTGCTTGGAAGGCAGCTATGCTAACCACTATACCACCAATGCCTGGTAATAAGATTATTTTGGTCTTGAAATTCTAAAAGGTAAAATTAACCATTGGAAATTGGCTGTTAAGTCTGGGTTTTTTGCTGATAAATAGTTAAGTAAAAACTTTCAACTGACTGGACATTGCCAAGATAACACAAGCCATGCATTGGCCGTTAACGGAACCCAGGTCAATTGCTTGGAAAGCATCTATGCTAGCCACTTTTCCACCAATATTTAGTCCATGGACAATTGCTGCCTTAAAAATTCTAAAATCTAAAATACACCATAGGAAATTGGCTGCCATCATCTAAAATTAGCTGGAATCTCAGGGACGTTTGCTTATCAATGGTTGAGTAACAACTTTAAACGGACTGGATTTTGCCAAAACAACCCAAGCCATGCACTGGCTGGGAATCAAAACTGGGTTTAATTGTTGGAAGGCAGCTATGCTAGCTGCTATACACAAATACTTGGTTCTTGGATAATTTTTTTCCTTGAAATTTCTAAAATGTAAAATAAACAATTAGAAATTAGCTGTTAAATCTGGGTTTTTGCTGCTCAATAGTTGAGTAAAAACTTTCAACTGACTGGACGTTGCCAATATAATGCAAGTCATGCATTGGCCGGGAATCGAACCCAGGTCAACTGCTTGGAAGGCAGCTATGCTAACCACTATACCACCAATGCCTAGTGATTAGGTAATTTTAGATCTGAAATTCTAAAATGTAAAATTAACCATAGGAAATTGGCTGTTATCTCTGGGTTTTTTGCTGATCAATAGTTAAGTAAAAACTTTCAACTGACTGGATATTGCCAAGATAACACAAGCAGTGCATTGGCCGTTAACGGAACCGAGGTCCATTGCTTGGAAGGCAGCTGTGCTAGCCACTTTTCCACCAATATTTAGTCCATGGACAATTGCTGCCTTGAAATTCTAAAATCTGAAATGCACCATATGAAATTGGCTGCTATCATCTAAAATTAGCTGGAATCTCAGGGACGTTTGCTTATCATTGGTTGAGTAACAACTTTAAACGGACTGGATTTTGCCAAAACAACCCAAGCCATGCACTGGCTGGGAATCAAAACTGGGTCTAATTGTTGGAAAGCAGCTATGCTAGCCGCTATACACCAATGCTTGGTTCTTGGATAATTTTTTTCCTTGAAATTTCTAAAATGCAAAATATACAATTAGAAATTGGCTGTTAAGTCTGGGTTTTTGCTGCTCAATAGTTAAGTAAATACTTTCAACTGACTGGATATTGCCAAGATAACACAAGCCATGCATTGGCCGGAAACGGAACCCAGGTCAATTGCTTGGAAGGCAGCTATGCTAGCCACTTTTCCACCAATATTTAGTCCATGGACAATTGCTGCCTTAAAATTCTAAAATCTAAAATATACCATAGGAAATTGGCTGCAATCATCTAAAATTAGCTGGAATCTCAGGGTTGTTTGCTTATCAATGGTTGAGTAACAACTTTAAACGGACTGGATTTTGCCAAAACAACCCAGGCCATGCACTGGCTGGGAATCAAAACTGGGTTTAATTGTTGGAAGGCAGCTATGCTAGCCGCTATACACAGATACTTGGTTTTTGGATAATTTTTTGTTTTGAAATTTGTAAAATATAAAATAAACAATTAGAAATTGGCTTTTAAGTCCGGGTTTTTTGCTGATCAATAAATGAGTAAAAACTTTCAACTGACTGGACTTGCCAAGATAACACAAGCAATGCATTGGCCGTTAACGGAACCCAGGTCAATTGCTTGGAAGGCAGCTATGCTGGCCACATTTCCAACAATATTTGGTCCATGGACAATTGCTGCCTTGAAATTCTAAAAATCTAAAATACACCATATGAAATTGGCTGCTATCATCTAAAATTAGCTGGAATCTCAGGGACATTTGCTTATCAATGGTTGAGTAACAACTTTAAACGGACTGGATTTTGCCAAAACAACCCAAGCCATGCACTGGCTGGGAATCAAAACTGGGTCTAATTGTTGGAAAGCAGCTATGCTAGCCGCTATACACCAATGCTTGGTTCTTGGATAATTTTTTTCTTTGAAATTTCTAAAATTTAAAATAAACAATTAGAAAAAGGCTGTTGAGTCCGGGTTTTTTGCTGATCAATAGTTAAGTAAAAACTTTCAACTGACTGGACATGCCAATATAATTCAAGTCATGCATTGGCCGGGAATCGAACCCGGGTCAACTGCTTGGAAGGCAGCTATGCTAACCACTATACCACCAATGCCTGGTAATAAGATTAGTTTGGTCTTGAAATTCTAAAATGTAAAATTAACCATTGGAAATTGGCTGTTAAGTTTGGGTTTTTTGCTGATAAATAGTTAAGTAAAAACTTTCAACTGACTGGACATTGCCAAGATAACACAAGCCATGCATTGGCCGTTAACGGAACCCAGGTCAATTGCTTGGAAGGCATCTATGCTAGCCACTTTTCCACCAATATTTAGTCCATGGACAATTGCTGCCTTAAAATTCTAAAATCTAAAATATACCATAGGAAATTGGCTGCAATCATCTAAAATTAGCTGGAATCTCAGGGTTGTTTGCTTATCAATGGTTGAGTAACAACTTTAAACAGACTGGATGTTGCCAAAACAACTCAAGCCATGCACTGGCTGGGAATCAAAACTGGGTTTAATTGTTGGAAGGCAGCTATGCTAGCCGCTATACACAGATACTTGGTTTTTGGATAATTTTTTGTTTTGAAATTTGTAAAATATAAAATAAACAATTACAAATTGGCTTTTAAGTCCGGGTTTTTTGCTGATCAATAAATGAGTAAAAACTTTCAACTGACTGGACTTGCCAAGATAACACAAGCAATGCATTGGCCGTTAACGGAACCCAGGTCAATTGCTTGGAAGGCAGCTATGCTGGCCACATTTCCAACAATATTTGGTCCATGGACAATTGCTGCCTTGAAATTCTAAAAATCTAAAATACACCATATGAAATTGGCTGCTATCATCTAAAATTAGCTGGAATCTCAGGGACATTTGCTTATCAATGGTTGAGTAACAACTTTAAACGGACTGGATTTTGCCAAAACAACCCAAGCCATGCACTGGCTGGGAATCAAAACTGGGTTTAATTGTTGGAAGGCAGCTATGCTAGCCGCTATACACAGATACTTGGTTTTTGGATAATTTTTTGTTTTGAAATTTGTAAAATGTAAAATAAACAATAAGAAATTGGCTTTTAAGTCCGGGTTTTTTGCTGATCAATAAATGAGTAAAAACTTTCAACTGACTGGACTTGCCAATATAATTCAAGTCATGCATTAGCCGGGAATCGAACCCGGGTCAACTGCTTGGAAGGCAGCTATGCTAACCACTATACCACCAATGCCTGGTAAAAAGATTATTTTGGTCTTGAAATTCTAAAATGTAAAATTAACCTTAGGAAATTGGCTGTTAAGTTTGGGTTTTTTGCTGATAAATAGTTAAGTAAAAACTTTCAACTGACTGGACATTGCCAAGATAACACAAGCCATGCATTGACCGTTAACGGAACCCAGGTCAATTGCTTGGAAGGCATCTATGCTAGCCACTTTTCCACCAATATTTAGTCCATGGACAATTGCTGCCTTAAAAATTCTAAAATCTAAAATACACCATAGGAAATTGGCTGCCATCATCTAAAATTAGCTGGAATCTCAGGGACGTTTGCTTATCAATGGTTGAGTAACAACTTTAAACAAACTGGATTTTGCCAAAACAACCCAAGCCATGCACTGGCTGGGAATCAAAACTGGGTCTAATTGTTGGAAGGCAGCTATGCTAGCCGCTATACACAGATACTTGGTTTTTGGATAATTTTTTGTTTTGAAATTTGTCAAATGTAAAATAAACAATTACAAATTGGCTTTTAAGTCCGGGTTTTTTGCTGATCAATAAATGAGTAAAAACTTTCAACTGACTGGACTTGCCAATATAATGCAAGTCATGCATTGGCCGGGAATCGAACCCAGGTCAACTGCTTGGAAGGCAGCTATGCTAACCACTATACCACCAATGCCTGGTAAACAGGTAATTTTAGATTTGAAATTCTAAAATGTAAAATTAACCATAGGAAATTGGCTGTTATCTCTGGGTTTTTTGCTGATCAATAGTTAAGTAAAAACTTTCAACTGACTGGATATTGCCAAGATAACACAAGCAGTGCATTGGCCGTTAACGGAACCCAGGTCCATTGCTTGGAAGGCATTTATGCTGGCCACATTTCCAACAATATTTGGTCCATGGACAATTGCTGCCTTGAAATTCTAAAAATCTAAAATACACCATATGAAATTGGCTGCTATCATCTAAAATTAGCTGGAATCTCAGGGACATTTGCTTATCAATGGTTGAGTAACAACTTTAAACGGACTGGATTTTGCCAAAACAACCCAAGCCATGCACTGGCTGGGAATCAAAACTGGGTCTAATTGTTGGAAAGCAGCTATGCTAGCCGCTATACACCAATGCTTGGTTCTTAGATAATTTTTTTCTTTGAAATTTCTAAAATTTAAAATAAACAATTAGAAATAGGCTGTTGAGTCTGGGTTTTTGCTGATCAATAGTTAAGTAAAAACTTTCAACTGACTGGACTTGCCAATATAATTTAAGTCATGCAACGAACCCGGGTCAACTGCTTGAAAGGCAGCTATGCTAACCACTATACCACCAATGTCTGGTAATAAGATTATTTTGGTTTTGAAATTCTAAAATGTAAAATTAACCATAGGAAATTGGCTGTTATCTCTGGGTTTTTTGCTGATCAATAGTTAAGTAAAAACTTTCAACTGACTGGATATTGCCAAGATAACACAAGCAGTGCATTGGCCGTTAACGGAACCGAGGTCCATTGCTTGGAAGGCAGCTATGCTGGCCACATTTCCAACAATATTTGGTCCATGGACAATTGCTGCCTTGAAATTCTAAAAATCTAAAATACACCATATGAAATTGGCTGCTATCATCTAAAATTAGCTGGAATCTCAGGGTTGTTTGCTTATCAATGGTTGAGTAACAACTTTAAACAGACTGGACGTTGCCAAAAAATCTTGGATAATTTTTTTCCTTGAAATTTCTAAAATGTAAAATAAACAATTAGAAATTAGCTGTTAAATCTGGGTTTTTGCTGATCAATAGTTGAGTAAAAACTTTCAACTGACTGGACGTTGCCAATATAATGCAAGTCATGCATTGGCTGGGAATCGAACCCAGGTCAACTGCTTGGAAGGCAGCTATGCTAACCACTATACCACCAATGCCTGGTACTTATATAATTTTTGCCATGAAATTTTAAAATGTAAAATAAACCAAAGGAAATTGGCTGTTATCTCTGGGTTTTTTGCTGATCAATAGCTAAGTAAAAACTTGTAACTGACTGGATATTGCCAAGATAACACAAGCCATGCATTGGCCGGAAACGGAACCCAGGTCAATTGCTTGGAAGGCAGCTATGCTAGCCACTATGCCACCAATATTTAGTCCATGGACAATTGTTGCCTTGAAATTCTAAAATCTAAAATAAACCATAGGAAAGTGGCTGCTATCATCTAAAATTAGCTGGAATCTCAGGGTCGTTTGCTTATTAATGGTTGAGTAACAACTTTAAACAGACTGGATGTTGCCAAATTAACTCAAGCCATGCAATTGGTTGTTTCCTGATCTTTGGTTGAGTAATAACTTTTCAATGGACTGGACGTTTCCAAAACAGTTCCAACCAATTATGGACCAGGTGTAAAATCCCACTCAACTTCTATCAAGTCAGTTATGCTATCCACTATACCACCAATGCTTGGTTTATGGTCTACTTTGATCTGGATATTCAGAAAACTTAAACAAACCATTAAACATTAGCTGGAATCTCAGTGTAGTTTGCTTATCAATGGTTGAGTAACAACTTTTAACAGACTGGACGTTGCCAAAATAACTCAAGCCATGCACTGGCTGGGAATCAAAACCAAAACTTCTTGGAAGGCAGCTCTGCTAGCCACTATACACAAATGCTTGGTTTTTGGATATTTTTTGTCTTGAAATTCTAATAACTGATATCTGAAATTTTGGAAGTTGAATGTTATCTCTGGGTTGTTTTCTGATCAATAGTTAAATAACAACTCTCATCTGACTGGACGTTGCCAAAACACAGCAAGACATGCCTTGGCCGGGACTCGAACCAAGCCTAAATGCTAGGAAGGCAGCTAAGCTATCTATTACACCACCAATGCCTGGTCCTCAGACCGTTTTTGCCTTGAAATTTTAAAATCTAAAATAAGCAATAGGAAATTGGCTGGTTTATGTGGGTTTTTTGTGGACCAATATTTGAGTAACAACTTTCAAATGACTGGACGTTGCCTTAACGCAAGCCATGCATTGGCTAACATTCTAACCCAGATCAACTGCTTGGAAGGCAGCCATGCTAGCCACTATACCATCAATGCCTTGCCCTTGGATAAAGTCTGCCTTGAAATTATAAGAATTTAAATAAAGCTTGGAAAATTAGCTTTAATCCTTCGGTTGTTGTCTGATCAATGGACAATATCTACTTTTTTAAATTCAGCTCATAAAATAGGGAGCAAAAGCAAACGTGTTCATTTATGTTTTTATGCAATTTTATTCAAATTGTAACTGCCTAAGGTCTCACCTGGCTTGGAAGGTAAACATTGTATTCCACAACATGTGTTGTATCACGGCCCAACAAAGACTTTAAAGAAAATTAGTTCAACATTTAAATAATCTTTCTTCTCCATCAGTTGGCCTCAGTCTGGCCACCTCTATAAACCATCTTCCTGCATGTCCCTAACGCTAGTGAGAACCATTAGCATTTTCACAACGTGTTGAGAAAGGAAGCCAGCAGAGACTCGGGTGGATAGGAAGGAGGGGCTTTGGTAAGGGGCAGGGTATTTGTGGGAGAGACGGCACATGTGGTAGCATGCACTGATGTGCACAGCATCTGCATGTTCTTGATAACTACCGTATTTTCCGGACTATAAAGCGCACTTAAAATCCTTTTTTTCCTCCAAACTCGACAGTGCGCCTTATAAACCGGTGCGCATAATGTTCGGAATAATTCTGGATTTGCTTACCGACCTCAAAGCTATTTTTTTTGGTACATGGTGTAATCATAAGTGTGACCAGTAGATGGCAGTCAAACATAAAAGATATGTGTAGGCTGCAATATGAAGGCAATATGACTCAAGTATACAACACCAACATTTTATATGTTCCATTGAACATATAGAACGTTACATACAGCGCTCAAAAATATATCAAAATGTTTTAGTACGACTTTGGTAAGCTATGAAGTTTGATGGATTGTACTGTGCTTATTATGTTGTGTGTTTAAGGTAAGGCATATTATCCGGCGTTTTGTTTCGCAATATTATGCAAAAGCAACTTTTCTTACCTTCTGGTACCTGCTGATCTGTATTTGGAACCTGCATAAATCCAAATTGCACGGGCCCGAATTTGTAGTCCGTGGCGTCACCATAGTCGATAATCTTCTTCTTTTTCTCTATCTTCTTGTTATGGGACGGACATTCATCCTCCGCTGTTGCCATTTCTAATATGAAGCAGTGTAAAGTTCTTACTTATATCTATCAGTAAACTCGCAATGACAGCGCTAAAACATACCGGTGTGGTGAGTTAAACATTATTCACCCAAGGAACTTTAGTTATTAGAGAGTTCCGGTCGGACAGTTTTTCACAGGACACATTTCCGGCTTTGTTGTGGTTTCCGGATGAGGAGATGCTGCTCCGTTATTGATTTAAGTAAAGTCTGAATGTCATTAAAACAGTTAACTTCATCTTTTGAAACTTTTTCCACCCCAGTCCTTGCACGCTACACCGCTACAACAAAGATGACGGGAAGAAGACGCTGCCGAAGGTGAGCCACGTAAATAAGACCGCCCCCAAAACGGATGCGACTGTCAGAAAGCGGCTTGAAGATGATCTGTAAAACATAATCTATGCAACATTTTGACCAAATAACCACCGTTACATGTTTTGTAAACCACAAGGAAGTGTTTTCAATTTAGAAAAAGATAAAATAAATATGACTCCTTTAATGCGCCTTATAATCCAGTGCGCCCTATGGTCCGGAAAATACGGTATAATGAATTAGTGTTACATAACACTTTTTTCTAAAAACGCAAAGCGCTTTACAGAGAGAACTGAGACCCAAACATTCATTCACTTCAGATTCACACTTGGTGGTGGTAAGCTACATTTGCAGGCCACATTTTCCTTGGGGTAGACTACCAGTAGGTGGCAATTTTCACCCGTAGTGTCTCCGATCACCACTAAACAATCATTCTAATTCATACACCAGTGTGAGGGGCACTAGGAGCATGGTTGGTAAAGTGTCCTGTCCAGTGACACTAGGGCCGTGAATAAGGAACCCTCAAGTTGGTAGACGGCCGCTCTACCGTCTGAACAACGTTGTCCAAAAAAATAAAATAACGTGTTTTGTTTCGTGTGTGTGTCTGTGTGCATGCGAGGGCTGGGGACTCGAAGAAGAGGTCAAGGATGGTGGTACTCGCCTCTTCTCTGGTGATGCGTCGAGGGGGATGCCGCTTTCCCAGGCTTAATTGTAAAATACTGTTTGTAAGACAGCGCCTGCCACCCTGAATCAGCCTTCATTCAGATCATGTTGGCTGGCCAGGGTGTAATAGAGGATCTGAGGTGGAGGGCGTGGGGGGATGTTGGCTCTGTGGGGTGGAGGGAGGTCGGGGTAACCATGAAGAAAGAGAAAGCACATGTAAATAAGATGCAATCAGGATTGTTTTAGCCCCAGGCATGTTGCATGTTTTGCTTGTTTCCTTATTGGGAGAGTATTCATAATTCAAATATATGCCTTCAATAATTCACAAACAATATCAAACAATTTGTTTTGGAAAAATAATCTGTAGGAGAAATATTTAACTTCCATCCATCCATCCATTGTCTACCGCTTGTCCCTTTTTGGGGTCGCGGGGGGTGCTGGAGCCTATCTCAGCAGCATTCGGGCGGAAGGCGGGGTACACCCTGGACAAGTCGTCACCTCATTGCAGATATTTAACTTTGGCTTCAGCATTTTCTTTTTCCTTTCAATGACATTTTACATTTTCAACTTTGAAAGTTGCCAAAACTGGAGTGATTGTGGGGTTTTATTTAAGTATACCCATAATGTTGTTGCATGAATTATGAATAGCATTTACAAAACTCCAAAGACAATAATATTGTCAATAATAATAATAATTAATGTTATCTTACGCAAGATGTATTATAATAGTATTACTATCCCTAGTAGTAGCACTAATAGTAGTAGTAATAATAATTGAGTTTGAGTTTGAGTTTGAGTTTATTTCGAACATGCAAGCATACAACATGATACATCACAATTTCCAGTTTCTTTTCAACATGTTCGAAAAGGAGTAGGAAGAAGCAGAGCTTATTTAATCCTACCCCTTTTCTTTACATAACAGTTGCAAAACTTTTTGTTCACTTCCTGTTCACAATTTTTTCACAATAAACTCCATAAGTAATCACAATAAAAATAAATAAATAAATAATAGTAAGAATTTAATAATAATAATTGGTGAAGTAAGTCATATTTCATATGATGAGATAAGTAAGATTACTTTAAGAATGAATGAATGGATGGATGAAATAAATTGAGAATGTTTGTCATGGTTCTTCTTCTTTGTACTTTGTAAACACTTTAAGTTTGAAGAGTTTCTTGAAGTGTATCATATTAGTACATTGTTTGATTGCTTTGCTTAATCCATTCCATTATTTAATTCCACATACTGATATACTGAAGGTCTTAAGTGTTGTACGTGCAAACAAATGTTTTAAATTACATTTTTCTCTAAGATTATATTTCTCCTCTTTTTTTGAGAAGAATTGTTGTATATTCTTGGGTAGCAGGTTATAGTTTGCTTTGTGCATAATTTTAGCTGTTTGCAAATTCACTATGTCGTGGAATTTCAGTATTTTTGATTCAATAAATAAAGGGTTTGTATGTTCTCTATATCCAACATTATGTATTATTCTAACTGATCTTTTTTGTAACACCGTTAATGAATGAAGTGTACTTTTGTAATTATTTCCCCATATTTCTACACAGTAGCTCAGATATGGTAACACTAGTGAGCAGTAGAGAATATGAAGGGATTTTTGGTCTAGAACATGTTTTGCTTTATTCATTATTGACATGTTTCTTACAACTTTATGTTGTATATTTTTTACGTGAGATTTCCAGTTCAATTTATCATCAATCATTATACCTAGACATTTGGTTTCGTTTACTCTTTCAATTTCTATTCCGTCTATTTGTATTTGTGTTTGACTTTCTCTTCTACTGTTACCAAATAGCATTATTTTAGTTTTACTAAGATTCAACGATAGTCTGTTTTTGTCAAACCATCTTTTTAATTTGTTAATTTCTTCTGTTATTATTTGTATTATCTCCTGTGTGTTCTCTCCTGAACAAAACGCTGTTGTATCATCCGCAAATAATACTAACTTTAAATCTTTTGTAACTTTACAAATGTCATTTATATAGAGATTGAATAATTTAGGTCCTAGTATTGATCCCTGAGGTACACCACAGGATATATTTAGCGTTGTAGACGTGTGTTTGCCTAGCTTCACGTATTGTTTCCTGTTCGTTAGATAACTTCTTATCCAGTTTAAGACTAACCCTCTGATGCCATATCGTTCTAGTTTTTTGATTAAAATATTGTGATTAATTGTGTCAAATGCTTTAGTTAGATCCATAAAAACCGCTGCCGCACATTTTTTACTATCTATTGCATTGGTAATTTCTTCTGTAATTTCAATTAAAGCCATTGAAGTTGAAACATTAGCTCTGTATCCATATTGGTTCTCTTCGAGTATTCTATTTTTATTTATGAAACTTTCTAATCTGTTATTGAACAGTTTTTCAATGATTTTAGAAAATTGTGGAAGTAGAGAAACAGGTCTATAATTTGTAAATTGATGTTTGTCTCCAGTCTTATAAATTGGTGCAACTTTAGCTATTTTCATTTTGTTTGTAAATGTACCTGTTTGAAATGATATGTTACTAATATACATTAATGGTCCTGGGATCTCTTCAATAACCTTTTTTATCGTTTCCATATCAATTCCGTTACAATCAGTTGAAGTCTTAGATTTACATTTTTTCACGATTGTAACTATTTCCTCCTGTGTCACATTACTGAGGAACATGGAGTTGGGATTTCGCTCTATGGTATCATTATAGTCCTCAATTGGAACTGGGTCTGGAATCCTTTCTTCCAATTTTGGTCCAATATTTACAAAATAATTATTGAAGCTTTCAACTACTTCCTTTATGTTGTCATTTTGTTTATTCTCATCTAAAAAGTCTTGAGGGTAGTCCCTCTTAGTTCCATTTTTAATAATGCTATTGAGGATGCCCCATGTTGCTCTCATATTATTTTTGTTCCTGTCCAATAATTCACTGTAATATTATTTTCTACATGATCGTAGTATGTCTGTTAACTTGTTTTTATACTTTTTGTACTTAATTTCTGCCTCTATAGTTCTTTGTGCTATACATTTTCTATATAGTGTATTCTTCTTCTTACAAGCATTTTTTAATCCTTTTGTCATCCATGGTTGATTATTCTTTCTCTGCTTGTTACTGAGTTGTATCCATGGACAATGTTTGTCATAAAGTATTATGAACTTGTTTAAGAAATGTTCATATGCTTCATCAACCTCTTTTTCATTATACACATTGTCCCAATCTTGCTTTTGTAGCTCAATTTTGAAGGCAGTCATCCTCTTCTCTGTGCATAGTCTTCGAAATGTCCTTTTGTCTTCCATGTTCTTCTTGTAGTTTCCATCATATATTGTAAAAACTGGCAGATGATCACTAACGTCTCTTATAAGTAGACCACTTGTAGTGTTATTATCAAAATCATTGGTAAAAATATTATCAATAAGCGTGGCACATTGTCCTGTGATTCTACTTGGCTTTGTGATTTTAGGATATAGACTGATGCTGTACATTGTATCAATGAAGTCATCAATAGACTTTTGCTTGTTGGGGTTCAATAAGTCAATATTAAAGTCACCACATAAGAACATTATTCTTTGACCATTGTCCATGTAAGTTGCCTTGATCCATTCTTCAAATGTTTCTATACTTGATTTAGGTGATCTATATATACAACTGATGAATATGTTTTTGCTTTTTTCCTGACATATTTCAATGGTTATACATTCTAAGATATTATCTATGGCAAATGACATGTTTTTTACCACTTTGTAGTTCAGGTTCTTCATCATGTACACAGCTACTCCTCCTCCATTTTTGTTGGTTCTGTTGATGTAGTTTAGTTCATATCCCTCCAGATCAAAATCTATTCCTTTTTTATCATCAATAAAACGATTCTGATTCTGATTCTGATTCTGATTCTGAATTGACGCAATGACGTCATAGCGCCCATTGGCTCCATTGTAAGTAAACTTTTATTTACGTTTATTTATGCATTACAAAATGGCATATGTGTTCTGGTCCCTCGTAACAATCAGCCGTGTTTGGACATCCTGGTACTAACAATCACTGCATCTGGACCATTATTATTGAACTGTGCGACTATTTAATACAAATACATAAATAATGTAGCGTCCATCAAATGATTTGATTGTTTTTTGAGAGACACACAAACACAGACAAACACACACACACACACACACAAACAGCTGTCACAGCTTCATAAACATTTGTACTAAACAGTAATCTTACCATCACAAATACCATGAGTGTCTATAATAACAAGTAAACACTTTTTTTTATCACGCTTCTGCAGATACAGGTTTAAGAAAATACATTCAAAGAACCTATCACTGATCTGCCTCTACTCAGAGGTATATGTGAATTATATGTTTGTTGATTAAAAGTCCTTGAGCTTTAAGGGATTACAGTCACAAACTGAGGAGGTGTTTGTTTAGCCTCTTCTTCAAGGCATGAATACTGCTTGATGTAATGTCTCCAACAACCGCAGGGGGGAAGGCTGTTCCATATTGTAATAGCAGAGTGGAGAAAGCTCCTGTCGAAGCATTTGGCGCTTGACTTTGGGATTTCCAGGCCATGGCTTGGTATTAACCTAACGACCTGAGATGTGGGCTGGGGGTAGCAATGCTTTAAAATCCGCAGGACAGCTGGGGGTATGCATTTTATAAAGGGCAGTTGTTGCTGCAACTGCTCATCGATGACACAGCTTGCTAATGACGAACTGCTGTAGAGAAAACTCAACACCAATGATTTTTAGAGCCTTTTTTTGGATGATGTCGAGCTGCCCGACAGTGGTTTGAGCGGCATTCATCCAGGCTAAGCAGGAGTACTCCATAATGCTCCTGATCTGGAGACTGGATTAAAGACTTCCTGACTGACCGCCGTCAGAGGGTGTGGATGGGTACCCACACCTCCACAGCCCTCAGCCTCAGCACCGGCTCACCTCAGGGCTGCGTGCTGAGCCCCCTGCTCTACTCACTCTACACCCACGACTTCACAGCCACCCACCCCGGCAATCACATCATAAAGTTTGCCGATGACACAACGGTGGTGGGCTGCATCTCTGGGGTCGACGAGACGGCATACCGGGACGAGGTGGAGCAGCTGGCAGTGTTGAGCATGGCGAACAACCTGAAGCTGAACCAGCTCAAGACCCAGGAAGGGATCTTGGACAGCAGGAGGAGAAAAACTACCATACAGCCCCTGTACATCGACGGGGGCTGTGTGGAAAGAGTCTCATCCTTACGCTTCCTGGGAGTTCACCTGGAGGAGGACCTGTCCTGGAGGACCAACACCACGGCTATCGTCAAGAGGGCACAGCAGAGGCTCTACTTCTTGAGAGTACTCAGGAATCTCCACCTGAGACAGGATCTACTGGTGTCCTTCTACCGCTGTACTGTGGAGAGCATCCTCACATACTGCATCTGCGTATGGTTCTGCAGCTGCACAGCTGCAGAGAGGAAAGCTCTCCAGAGGGTCGTCAAATCGGCCCAAAAAATCATCGGGTGCCCCCTCCTCTCCCTGGAAGAACTGTACAACTCCCGCTGCCTGAAGAAGGCAGCCAACATACTCAAGGACCCATCTCACCCCGGCAACAGCCACTTCGATCGGCTGCCTTCCGGCAGACGTTTCAGAACCATGCGAACCCTCACAAATAGACTCAAGAACAGTTTCTACCCCCGGGCCATAACTGCACTAAACGCAGCTGGAATGTAAAAATAAAAAAATAAAAACTCATGCCACTGGTCAATCACGATCCGGGACTGTGCAATCAGCGATTACACGCCAACTGGACAATATTTATCATATTTATTTACATATTTTAATCCAAAATAAAATGCCTGCACAGCATAGGAGGTAGGAAATGCTGACTCCCACCCCGTCAGCACACTGGGAACCAGCATTACTCCTCTCTCGTCAGTTCACTAGTCACTTTATACATTTTACTGTCTCGTTTTTTTTTACATTGCCTCTTAGAGTGGTCTTAGGCCATATTGCATATTGTGTATATTGTGTTGTTTTTGTATATTGTGAAGTGAAGTGAAGTGAATTATATTTATATAGCGCTTTTCTCTAGTGACTCAAAGCGCTTTACATAGTGAAACCCAATATCTAAGTTACATTTAAAGCAGTGTGGGTGGCACTGGGGGCAGGTGGGTAAAGTGTCTTGCCTAAGGACACAACGGCAGTAACTAGGGTGGCGGAAGCGGGGATCGAACCTGCAACCCTTAAGTTGCTGGCACGGCCGCTCTACCAACCGAGCTATACCGCCCCATATTGTGTGGTTTCTTCTTTTTAAAAAAAAAATGCAAAGCACCTTAGGGAAGCAACCTAAATTTCGTTGGACCTGTACCTGTACATGCACAATGACAATAAAGATCATTCATTCATTCATTCATTCATTCATTCATTCATTCATTCATTCATTCATTCATTCATCTGGCTCTTGTAGATGTTGGCTCTGCCTGTAGCAACAAGCTTGTTGGCCAGCTTACGTAGCGCTCTGAGACGTTGACCAGCATGTTTGCAGATGTTGGACAGGTGGCCGGTCCATGTTAGTTTGGAGTCAATACAAAGACCCAGAACCTCTATCTGCTCAAAGAGCCCGATTTTAGTGGCCCTGAAGAAGAGATCTAGGTGGGATGGATTCCTCTTCCTGGACAGGATAATAGCCTTGCACTTGTTGGGCTCAAAAGTGACCTTCCAGGTGTCAGCCCACTTTCGAATGTTCTCCAGGTCTTTGTTTAGCGATGCAACTACCTCAAGTCCATTTAATGTTGTTGTAGGGGCGAAGATGGTGGAGTCATCCACATACAGGAATATAGTGTTCTCACACTGTTCCACAACATCATCTATGAAAATGGACAATAGTAATGGGCCGAGAATTGATCCCTGCAGGGTACAGATGCCTTGATGGGAAGTGGAAGTGAAGATTGAACAGAGAGCACAACCTTGATGGTTCTTCCTTGAAGGTAGTTCTGTAGCCAGACATGCAGTCTTCCAGTTACGCCCTTTGAGGTGAGCTTAACACAAAGGCCATTGTGCCAAACCTGGTCGAATGTACCCTTAATGTCCAGTGTAACAGTGTACACTTCGCCACTTTTGTCGAGGATGTTGTTCCATGTCTGTGAAAAAACTGTAAGGAGGTCTGTTGTGCTGTGGTTTGGTCTGAAACCATATTGTTTATTGGAGATAAGGTCATGGCGTAGGAGATATCTCTGTAGCTGTTTGTGGACAGAGGGTTCCATCACTTTACTAATAATGCTGAGCAGGAGGGATATGGGACGGTACTTGGATGGATCTGCTTTAGAGTCCCTTTTGTGAATTTGGATTACTCTTGCAGTTTTCCATTGGTCAAGAAACAACCCAAGTCATTCATCGCCATAAAATTTCCTTTCACTGCTACGCTGACGATACTCAAATTTATCTTCCACTGAAGACAGACGATCCCTCTGGGCTGGACTTTTTGAAAGACTGCTTGCGGGGACATAAAGGAGTGGATGTCACAAAGCTTCCTGCAGCTCAATGGCACCAAGAGTGAAATTCTTCTGTTCGGCAACTCCACCTCGGTCAGTCAGATCAGAAAGAATTTGGGAAGTTTTGCCACTCTTGAAAAACCCCACATCAAAAACCTTGGGGTCATATTCGACCCAGATCTCAAGTTTGACAAGCAAGTGAAATCTGTGGTGAAATCCTGTTTTTTCCAACTGCGCACAATAGCCAAGATCAAGTCTTTCCTCTCCCCCAGTGACCTACGGAGGGTCGTGTTGATGCTCATCTTCTCCAGACTGGACTATTACAATGCCGGGGTCACCGACAAAACCATCCATAGCATGCAGCCAGTACAAAATGCAGCTGCCAGGCTGGTGACAGGCACAAAAAGGAGGGAACATATTTCTCCCATCCTCTCCTCCCTTCACTGGCTCCCAGTGAAGCGCAGAGTGAAATTTAAGATCCTCACGTATGTATTCAAAGCGCTCAATGGTCTCACCCCAGCTTACATCAAAGATCTCCTGGACCAACCTACAAGCTCCAGGTTTGGTCGTTGCCTTAGATCTGACAACCAGATGACCCTGAAGGTCCCACGGTCAAACCTAGTGACAAAGGGAGACTGTGCTTTCTCAGTGATGGCACCTAGGCTATGGAATAAGCTCCCTCTGAATATGAAGCCCGCCACCACTCTAGACTCTTTTAGAGCACACCTTAAAACTCACCTCTTTACTGCAGATGACTTTTGATTTATGTGTTCATTGTGAGTCTTAAATGTTCATTTTAGATTCCTTTGTGAGTCTCAGTCTCTGTTTCTGTTTTTTTGTTTCTCTACTCAGGCTGCGCCCCGGGCTGATGTAACAGTTTGTTGGGGGGCGCATAATAAATGAAAATAACAAATAACATAACCCATGAGAGAAGTGGAGGGGACTGGCCAGTTCTGCAGCGCACTCTTTGAGGACCCTCGTAGGGATTTCATCCGGGCTCTGAGGCCCTACCTGGGTCTAGGTTGCGTAGGATGTTCCTCACCTCTCGCCAAGGTAAGAGGATGGTGGTGGGCTCTGAAGCTGGAGTTGTGCTGATGCCCTATGCAATGTGCACTTGTCCGCAAAGGTTTGGCAGAAGATGTTGGCCTTTTCACTTGCTGAGATTGATTGATTGATTGATTGAGACTTTTATTAGTAGGTTGCACAGAGAAGTACATATTCCGTACAATTGACCACTAAATGGTAACACCCGAATACGTTTTTCAACTTCTTTAAGTCGGGGTCCACTTAAATTGATTCATGATACAGATATATACTATCATATATACTATCATCATAATACAGTCATCACACAAGATAATCACATTGAATTATTTACATTATTTACAATCAGGGGTGTGGAGGGGCGGGGGGCTAGGATATGGACAGCAAGTAGTGGACTAGAGAGAGAGAGAGAGAGAGAGATCAGAAGGCATAAGAAAAAGTATCTGCATTTGATTGTTTACATTTGATTATTAGCAATCCGGGGAAGGTATTAGTTTAGGGTTGTAGTTGCCTGGAGGTGAACTTTTATTGCGGTTTTGAAGGAGGATAGAGATGCCCTTTCTTTTATACCCGTTGGGAGCGCATTCCACATTGATGTGGCATAGAAACAGAATTAATTAAGACCTTTGTTAGTTCGGAATCTGGGTTTAACGTGGTTAGTGGAGCTCCCCCTGGTGTTGTGGTTATGGCGGTCATTTACGTTAAGGAAGTAGTTTGACATGTACTTCGGTATCAGGGAGGTGTAGTGGATTTTATAGACTAGGCTCAGTGCAAGTTGTTTAACTCTGTCCTCCACCTTGAGCCAGCCTACTTTAGAGAAGTGGGTAGGAGTGAGGTGGGATCTGGGGTGGAGGTCTAGAAGTAACCTGACTAGCTTGTTCTGAGATGTTTGGAGTTTAGATTTGAGGGTTTTGGAGGTGCTAGGGTGCCAGGAGGTGCATGCGTAATCGAAAAAGGGTTGAACGAGAGTTCCCGCCAGAATCCTCAAGGTGCTTTTGTTGACCAGAGAGGAGATTCTGTAGAGAAATCTCGTTCATTGGTTAACCTTTCTGATTACCTTGGTTGCCATTTTATCACAGGAAAGGTTAGCCTCTAGAATGGAACCTAGGTAGGTGACCTCATCTTTCCTGGTGATAACAATGTCACCCACTTTTATGGTGAAGTCATTGACTTTCTTAAGGTTGATGTGGGACCCAAACAGGATGGATTCTGTTTTACCCAAGTGTATGGATAGCTTGTTGTCAGCGAGCCAGGTGCAAGTTCTACAGAGCTCAGCACTGAGGATTTTCTCCACCTGTGACTTGTCCTTGCCGGATACCAGCAGGGCAGAGTCATCCGCAAACAAAAACAATTCACAGTCGCATGCCGATGACATGTCGTTTATGTATATTAGGAACAGTAAAGGTCCCAATATACTGCCTTGGGGACTCCACAGCTCACGGAGAGGGGGGGACGACACGGTGCCGTTCACCTCTACCACCTGGCCCCTCCCCTCCAAGTAAGATTGCATCCAGCTCCATGAGGTTTTGTTAAATCCGATTGCTCTGAGCTTATCCATCAGTATAGCGTAGTTAACGGTGTCAAAGGCCTTCTGAAGGTCCAGCATGACCATGCCGCAGTATTTGTACATGAGTTTATTAGTGGCAAGGTAACTATCGACCTGTTCATAAACTATTTTCTCCAACTATTTTCTATTTAGATATGGGGGATATCCTGATGTTTAATGTCGGGTATGTCCGTAGAGCTACTTCTCCCGCAGAGTGAATTCACAATGCCCCACCATTTATTCGAGCTGAGTGTGTCCGATAGATCTTTTTTTTTAGCTTGTTGTTGTATTGTCTCTGTTCGTTTCTCAGTTTTATTGAACACTGCCCTTGCTTCCAGAAACTTTTGCTTTGATGCCAGGTCGTTGGATGTCCGCATTTTGTGGCAGAGCCGTCACTTTTTCTTTGCTACTCTTCTGCAATGCTCGTCAAACCAAGATTTATCCCCAGGCTTTCTGGTTATGATCCTGCTTGGTATGAATGCAGCCATGACGTCTTGCAATAGGATAGTGAGAGTGGTGCAGATTGTTTCAGGATCATGTTCCTTGAAGACACTGGACCAGTTCATGGATGTTAGGTACTCTCTCATTTTCCAGACCTGAGCTTTGTCATATCTCCAGTCTCTGCGCTTGTATGGCTTATATCTCTGAAGATTGGTAGTTTAAGCTGGAAATGTACAGGGTTATGGTCCGAGGAGCCAACATTTGCAAGGGTCTTTGTAGTTGCTGGAGTGCCTGATTTAACCAAATCTAGAATGTTGTTTGTTGGTTCAGTGACAATCTGCTCCAGTCTCAGAGAGTTGGCAAGTTGCAGGGTTCGTCGTCCAGCAGCATCCATGTCATTGCTCCCCAGTCACTCTTTGTGGTGTACATTGAAGTCGCCAATGAGCATCACAGACTGGGCTCCGAACTCGTCCCTCACAGAGAAGGTGTTTCTGTCGAGGTAGTCTAAGACTTCATTGGAGGTACTTGGGGGCCAGTAAACAGTACCTGTTAACAGCATCCTGATCTTCAGTGCAACAGTGAAACACATAAGCTCAAAGTCTTTAGGGTCTTGGGATGGATTGTGGTAGATGGATACACCTTCGAGACAGTAAATTGCTAAACCGCCTCCGGACCCCCAGTGTGATCTCTGCAACAGCTGACTGAGTAGCCAGGAATCTCTATCTCATCTGCCCCGTCTGGAATGGTGGAGTCCAAGAATGTCTCTACCAAGATGACAATCGATGGCTTCTTCTCTGAGCAGAGGTTGGAGAGGTCCCCAATATTGTTGTGTAATACTTTGTTTTTCATTTCAAGGATTTCCAGTTTATTTTCGCTCATTCGTAGTCATCATCTGTGCGTAGGTCGGCGTGGGGTGGTCTGTCCGTTTCTAGGCTTTCTTATTAGTTTGCTAGCAATAGGGAGAGCTGGCCCCTGCGCCCTTGAAACACACCTGAGCAGTGTGTCAGAGATCAGTGCATACATGACCTAATCTGAAAGCATCTTGCATGTGCAGAGGAATCATAACGGATTGGGTTTTCAGAAGAAACCACCTGGCCAAGGACGGGGTGATCGCACTATTTATGATCTCTACTACCCCCCTATTTATTATAATTCACATTGAGCCAGGAAGAAGAAGCTTTTGTAGCGCGCAAATACACACTACATCACCATGACAACACGTTCACATGACAAGCATTGCTTGGATTGATAAAGTGTTATATTTTTCATAGATTTTAATTATATTCACAAGTGTTAGTAAAACTCAACTCTCAACCAAAATAAATGGAGTCACGGCAAGGTCTGTCTCAATAGAAATGAGCCTGCCTTCATTCCAGACGTAAGCACCTTTGGTCTTGTCCGCAGGCTGGATAGGGGAATACAAGAATACCAATAAGAGAAACGTGCTTAACTTCACACGCATAAAAAAAACAAAAAACTTAAGCACAGACGGGAGAATAGGGTCCTAAGGCAGCCCAGTAAGAAGGCCACTGCAGTGTGTCGTGACAGCAGCACAAAAACTCTAAAATCCTGGCATGATAACTTCAAAATAAAGAAAACTTCAGATTGTTTTCTTTGTTTAAAAATAGACCAAGGACATTCTGAAAATGAACAAATCATCATGTTGTTTTGCTTGCACTTACATGTTGCAGTTAATAGTATTCTTTCTTCATCTGTTGTTATTTGTGCTTTTTGAATTAATTATGTGATAATGTTCATCAGTCAAATACACGTTTGGAGGTGGAATTGAGTGTGGCAGAGTTTTTTGTGCTCTCATTGGTGTTATTTTTTATTCTATCAGAAGATGAAATAATTATCAAAATTACAGGATGTTAATGGAATTTACTCATTTTACTCAACCAATGTACTAATATCATGTGGTTTACATTGTACAAAAGTAGCATCATTTGGAACAGAAAAAATTATTTTTGACTAATCTCATTAATCACCCAAGTTAGAAGAGGATACATATTATTTCAGCATAGTTGTGTGCGCCCGGCAAATGAGTCCCCATGCATCATAAGTACAACACAGAATTAGATAGTCCCTCTCCTTCACTGCGGCTGAAACCCTCATCACATCCACAATTAACTATCCCAATAGTGCTCTATACGGCACGCCCTCCAAAACATTTAATAATCTCCAGAATATACAAAACTCTGCCGCTCGCATCCTGACATGCACCTGCTACCTGGACCACAGACCCTCCACTGGCTCCCTCAGCAAGCCCTCCATATTACGGCCCTCTCCTATACCTCTCAGATCTACTCATGCGTTAGTCTCCCTCAGTGGCCTAGTGGTTAGAGTGTCCGCCCTGAGATCGGTAGGTTGTGAGTTCAAACCCCGGCCGAGTCATACCAAAGACTATAAAAATGGGACCCATTACCTCCCTGCTTGGCACTCAGCATTAAGGGTTGGAATTGGGGGTTAAATCACCAAGAATGATTCCCGGGCGTGGCTCAGCTGCTGCCCACTGCTCCCCTCACCTCCCAGGGGGTGAACAAGGGGATGGGTCAAATGCAGAGGACAAATTTCACCACATCTAGTGTGTGTGACAATCATTGGTACTTTAACTTAACTTAAAATCTTGCACCTTGGGAGGCCAACTAGCTGTTCTTTCCCTGCAAGACAAAGCTCTGGACCTTCAAAAACCTACTGAAGACTCACTTTTTCAGAAATTTTTAATGTTTAATGCTGTTTGATTGCTCTGTTTTTACTTTTAAATGTGGCTCTTTAAGTGACTTGAAAAGCGTTTGTTATATATGCTCCAAAGCATTCACACATATGCTTTTTCACACCAAAATTAATCTATTTATCATTGTGTGAATGCTCCAATTATTATTCAACTTCTTCTTCATCTCCAGATTTTGGTGCGTTTTACCTTCCACATGTTTCACCCAATTCACCCGAACTGTTCAGCCTATTCGGGAATCGCGGGCTTTCCCTTGACAAATTCCAAAAATTCCCAGATTTCCAAGAATTCCTGGTTTTACGAGAGATTTTTTCCATTTAAAATGAATTAGCCATTTTTCAAACATTCACCATTTCCACATTTTTCAACCGATTCAAACCATTCTACCTTCAACACATTCCACCATCTTGGAAATTCTAACTACTCTTTTTCAAAGTTCAAAACAATTCTAGGATTTTCCAGAATTCCTAGTTTTCCAAAGCCCTATTTACACCCTTTTTTATGGCGACTACTCCTCCCACAATTTTCAACCCACTTCAACCGTTCCACCGTCAAAACATTCCTCTTAATTAGGATAAAAAAACTGAGATGTTTTTTGAACTGGAAAAATTCCCGGTTTTCCCGAAATTCTAGGAATTCCGTAATACCATATCTCAATTACACATGTTACTACTTCAACATTTCTTGCCTGATTTGAAATATTCCAACACCAACCATTTCAACTCATTCAGACCATTCAAGTTTTCTACCATTTTAAAAAAAAATTCCCGCTTTTCTATAATATCCCAAAATTTTGGGAAATGGGACCTTCTTCAAAGTTCCACTACTCCCACATTTTTCATCTGATTCAAACTGTTCCAACTTAAAAATATTCAGCCTTTTCAAAATTGTGTGCTCTACTTCAAGAATTCTAAAAAAATTCCAGCATTTCAGTTCAACTTCAGCATTGGAGCATTCACACGCAATTCCTTCAGGAATTGCGTCATCTAGTTAATTATTATGATTGTATTAATAGTAGTATTATATATTATAATAAAATATAATAATATAATATTTATATAATAATAATAATAATAATTGTCATTATTATTGTTATCCAACCCTTAATTTGCTCTGATTTGTTTTTTTTGCTTAATTTTGCTTCTTGAGCGCTGACAATTTTCTATTGCATTATCAAAACATACAGTACAGGCCAAAAGTTTGGACACACCTTCTCATTTCAATGCGTTTTCTTTATTTTCATGACTATTTACATTGTAGATTGTCCCTGAAGGCATCAAAACTATGACACCCGTGAAGTGAAAACCCTTTCAGGTGACTACCTCTTAAAGCTCATCAAGAGAATGCCAAGAGTGTGCAAAGCAGTAATCAGAGAAAAGGGTGGCTATTTTGAAGAAACTACAATATAAAACATGTTTTCAGTTATTTCACCTTTTTTTAACTCCACATGTGTCCATTCATGGTTTTGATGCCTTCAGTGACAATATACAGTGTAAATAGTCATGAAAACAAAGAAAACACATTGAAAGGAGCAGGTGTGTCCAAACTTTTGGCCTGTACTGTAGTTTTTGTGGGAAATTGTGTGTGAATGCCAAATAACTAAAGTTGAACTCAACTCCTATCTGCGGATACATGAAAAAGTTAGATTTTTGAGGCTGGAAAAATTGTTATCCAGAACATTTTTAGTGCTAGAATGAATATCGAAAGAGAATTTGTGTTTGGATCATCTGAAATGTGTGGAAAAGTGGGATTTTTTCCAATGTGGCAAATATGAATGTTATCAGTGAGCTGAATGTTTATGACGAGTTTGAAAAATCTGGAATTGTTCATTGTTCGATTGCTGTCTCCCACCCCCGTCTCCATTGTGGACTCCTTCCGTTTCTTGGGCACCACCATCACCCAGGACCTCATGTGGGAGCCAACCATCAGCTCCCTCATCAAGAAGGCCCAGCAGAGGATGTACTTCCTGCGGCAGCTGAGGAAACTTAAGGTGCAGACCGAGATGCTGGTGCAGTTTTACTCAGCCATCATCGAGTCCATCCTCACCTCCTCCATCACCATGTGGTTCCCCGGCGCCACAGTCCAGGATAAGCATAGACTGCAGCGCATCGTACGTGCTGCTGAGAAGGTGATTGGCTGCAAGCTCCCATCCCTCCAGGACCTGTTCTCCTCCAGGACCAGGAGGCGTGTGGGTCGTATCACAGCTGACTCTTCTCACCCTGGACAAAAACTATTCTCCCCTCTCCTCTCAGGCAGGAGACTACGGTCCATCCAGACCCACACCTCCCGCCACCTGAACAGTTTTTTCCCCTCGGCCATCAGGCACATGAACAATAACTCCTAACAGTAGCTCCTTTGAATTCCTTTCTAAGTCTATAACAGGATCTGATAGCCTCTTTCTTTGCGCTGTCCTCAAATCTAAACATCAAACATGGATATGATCAGCTGGACTCTCGACGCAATTGACAAAGTCTTTTCGACAAGGAAAAGAGGTTCGGGGGAGCCTGGCTGCCCTGATGGAACCATTGCTGCGGGGTACGTGAGAGACTCCTGGGATAAATGGAGAATCATGTGCCTCTCTGTCCTTTCCATCGAGGAAGTGGAAGACATCTACCTATTTGGAACCATGATCGTGGGGCACCTGCTGATTGGGCTGGGCATTGCTCTGGTGTATCGTCAAATTCGGAAGACGATGGCAGCCACTCAAGGAGCCCAACGGCTGTTCGTCGCAATGGAAGGATTGGGTCGGGATGTGGGAACACAGACTGTGGCGATTTCTGATCTGAATCGCAAAATGGATCTCATCATGGATAAGCTTGCTGAGAAAGAGAATTAAATTGAATTTGAGAGAACCAGCATGGACACAGAACAGGCAAGTCATTGTTTTGACTGCTCGAATAAAACAACATCCTAATCTACGATTTGACTCCCTTGAATGGCCTTGACGCAGGAACAGGCTGTTCTGAAAAACTCCCCCGAGGACTCCTCAACGATGGACGCTTTTGACCTTCCTTTTTTTCAATAACACCTGGTGTCGAACTTTGAGATCGGCCCCAGTCCACAAAAACATTTCAGCATCTCACCCAAGTTAATTGGGCATACATGCACGCACCCGCCCCTTCCCCAATCAACGCCTCCACCACTGCTTTATTCCTCTTCGGAGTTGTGGACGGCTGAGTAGCGCTTTATAGCGGCAGCCGGCATCCAGGGCCCCAAATCCCCCCCTCTGTTGCGAGTTGTTGTGATTATATGTATCATGTTTATGTGTGCTATGTTATGTGAGGTTTTTTCTTGGACTCAGTCTGGACCCCTCCCGAGGGTCCAGCCTTAGACTGATATTTTTTTTTTACTCTTCCCCCCTTTCCAAATATCACCTTTTTCCCACCTTTTTTAAGGAGCGCTGTAAGTGGCTGATCCGTTGGCGGTCTCGTCTTGCCCCCCTGTAACGTATGTCTGCTCTTAGTGGGACTGTGCCGAAAATGAAATTTCAGTTCTCATGTGTCTTGTACATGTTAAAGAATGGACAATAATAAAGCATCTTGAATCTTGAATCTTGAAGATCTGATAGCTCAGTTACAGCTCTTTTTATTACCAGATCTATATGTGTTTTATGTTGCGTGATTGCACCAAGAAAAATTCCTAGTTTGTGAACCCGTTCTCAAACAATGGCAATAAAAACTATTCTAATTCTGATTCTGATTCTGATTCTGTTCATTTTCAATGAGAATGTCATCATGGAATAATCGAATTACAGAAAATTTGGTATTTTGGGGGGAATTTGTCAATAGATAGCCGTCGTGTCCTGAATGGACTGACTATTGTGTTATTGGAATGCTTTGAATTCATTGGGTCATGTGGACATATTTGAGTACCAAACAAATACAATAGAAATAAAATACATTTAGAGCGGAAAGCAGGTGTTAAGTAAACATATCAAAAACATATTATATTAACATCAAAACAGTATTAATTTGTGTGGATGGGTTGGCAGTGTAACCATTAACGACTGACAATGTATTACATTTAGCGTTAATAGAAAAATAAAACAAACATTAATAAGACTTAATTTTTGACACATTTGACTTTCCATGCAATAAACTACATAATCATGACAATAAAGGTTCTTCATAAATGTGATATGATATGTTTTTAAAGGCTGTGGAAGTCAGCAGCCCTCATTGGGTGCACTTTGAAGTCCTGCAAGAAGAAGGCAGCAGTTGTCAAGTAGCAAAGTACCAACCAGAACTAATGTATGTATTTTCAAAATAAAAGCAACTCCTGTGGAAAGGCATGGCACTGAAGGATGCAGATGTTTCCTCACAATGTCTTATTATAGGTGTGCGATGAAACAGTTTTACTTATTTCAAAAGCAAAAAAAACCTGATGACCAAAAGTCAATATTCTGACTGCTCACAGGATGTATTATTTATCATAAAAACTATTTCACAAAATAAATACAGTGACAGTTGTCTTCATGGCAGTGTGGACGTAAGACCATTATTTATTAGGTATAGACCAGGGGTCGGCAACCTTTACCACTCAAAGAGCCATTTTGGCAAGTTTCACAAATTAAAGAAAGTAATGGGAGCCACAAAAAAATTTTTTAAATGAAAAACACTGCATACAAAGCTTAAATGCTTTGTGCTATGTTAACCAGGGGCCTCCGACACACGCACCGGCACGCACTTTAATGTGGATATTTGATGTTAGTGCAGCCCGCGAGTTTTGAATGAATGGCGCTTGATGGCGTTATACTTGCCAACCTTCTCATTTTTCCCGGGAGACTCCCGAATATCAGAGCGTGATGACACTGCATTTGGCGCCCTCTACAGCCTGCCCTAACAGTGTACCTGCTCGACCACACGTAGAATGCAATTTCAGCTTGCTCACGTAAGTGACAGCAAGGCGTACTAACTCAGCAGCCACACATCTTACACTGACGGTACCAATACCCAGAATCCCATGCAGCCCTAACTCTTCCGCTCAACCAACGCACGGAGAGGGGGGGGGGGTTGATGTGTGGGGGGATTTGGTGGTAGCGGGGGTGTATAATATAGACCGGAAGAGTTAGGGCTGCATGGGATTCTGGGTAATGGTTGTGTTGTGTTTATGTTGTGTTACGGTGGGATGTTCTCCAGAAATGTGTTTTTCATTCTTTTTTGGTGTGGGTCCACAGTGTGGCGCATATTTGTAACATAACAATGTTAAAGTTGTTTGATACGGCTACCGTCAGTGTAAGCTGTGTGGCTGATGAGTAAGTATGCTTTGCTGTCTCCTGTGTGTGCAAGTAAAAGCAACATGCAACATGTGGCTGGACTGGCACGCTGTATGTAAATGTTATAGAGGACAATTACTGCAGTGCAATTAGGGCACGCCCTTTATTTAGTAATTAGAGTGTAAATAGGATTATTTTTTCCCCGGGAGTAATCTATGAGAGACACTGAGATCCATAAATCTCCTGGGAAAATCGGGGGGGTCAGCATGTATGTAGCTGAGCCGCATCAGAGTGGTCAAGGATCCGGAGCCGCGGGTTGCCGACCCCTGGTATAGACTGTGTCAGGCTTGTCACTGACAGTTTGATTATGTTCAGGTTTTTCTCTGTGTTTATGTTTTATTCCCTGTCAGCGCTCTTATTTTGGTTCCTTTTCCTGCACGTCTCCCTGAGCGCTTGTTTCCCTCACCTGTCCCTGATTGGCAGTCTGGCACACCTGGTGGCAATTGCCAATCAGGCTAATATGTATACCTGCCTCGCCTTCCAGTCAGTGCTGGAGTGTTGTTAGCTGTTTGCTGTCTCCTGGTTCCTCTATCTCTTTGAACCGCTGTGCACTAGTGTGCCGCGAGAGATTATGTAATTTCACCTAATTGGGTTAAAAATATTTTTTGCGAATCAGTAACTATAATCCGCAAATGTGTCGTTGTTGAGTGTCTGTGCTGTCTGGAGATCGGCAGAGTAACCGTGTAATACTCTTCCATATCAGTAGGTGGCAGCCGGAAGCTGATTGCGTTGTAGATGTCGGGAACACATCGTGTGAGACGACGATGGTTTGTCGTGATCACAACATGCAGATGACAGCGGAAGGCAGTGTGCAGGTAAAAAGGTATTTAATGCTTAAACCTAAAATAAACAAAAGGTGAGTGCCCCTAAAAAAATGCATTGAAGCTTAGGTAAGGCTGTGCAAAACCGAACTGGCTACAAAGTAAACAAAAACAGAATGCTGGACGACAGCAAAGACTTACAGCGTGTGGAGCAGAGACGGCGTCCACAAAGTACATCTATACATGACATGGCAATCAACAATGTCCACGCAAAAAAAGATAGCAACAACTAAAATATTCTTGATTGCTTAATCAAAGCAGGTGCGGGGAATAGCGCTCAACGGAAGACATGAAACTGCAACAGGAAAATGCCAACAAAACAGGACAAGCCATCAAAATAGGAGCGCAAAACAAGAACTAAAACACTACGCACGGGAAAAGACCAAAAAACTCAAAATAAGTCACGGCAAGATGTGACAGTACACCTACTTTGAGACAAGAGCTATAGTGATGCATGGTTGGTTATGGTTTAAATTCATATCCAACAATTGCGACAAAGACTTTTTATTGTCTACGGAGTTTCATTTTTTAGTGATTTCTGCTAGTGGTGTGCCTCCGGATTTTTTCAACGAAAAAAATGTGCCTTGGCTCAAAAATGGTTCAAAAACACTGCTCTATCTTGTTCTCCTTGATTCCTGTTTTCCTGCATTTCCTTTGGACATTAAAATCATGTTTCCCTGCTTTAAGCCTGCCATCTCTGCGTCTTGGGGTTTGTCACCAACACTCCCTGACGTACTGTGCATTATTCAAATTTAACAAGACATGTGTGAATATATTAAAAGTTGCCATTGGGCATAATGTCTGGAGAAAATGTTGCAATATACTATTACCAATATAGCATGAAAATAATAATACATATTGTTTTTATTTTGAATATGTTTAACTTATTTGAGTATTCAAAAACATTTAAGTTAATTGATACAGAAGTTTGGACCCTTAATTTGAGACAAGTTGTCTTCATGGCAGTTGTGTCCGAAGTGCGGACCTGGGATCATTATCTATTAGGTGTATACTGTTCATTATTCAAAATAAACAAGACAGTTGTAAATATATTAAAAGTTGAAATCGTTGCCAAAGGGCGTAATGCAGGGGTATCAAACGTACGGCCCGTGGGCCGGATCAGGCCCGCAAACAGGTTTCGTCCGGCCTGCGGGATGAGTTTGTTAAGTATAAAAATGAGCAGAAATGTTTTAATGAAAGAAACAGCTGTTCTAATGTGTCCACTAGATGTCGCAATACCAATCCTTTGTATCTTTGTATGTTATGCTACATATGTAAAAAAAATAAACCACATGATGTTAGTGCACCAGTCGATGAAAATGAGCAAACTACATAAATAACATCTTGTGATTTGATTTGATATTATTTTTTTATATAGAAAGATTGAAAATTAACACCAATGAGTTGACCGATGGACATTATCACATAATTTATTCAGAAAGTATAAATAACGACAAACAAAGATAGAATACTATTAACCGCAACATGTAAGTTAAAAAAAACAACTAACGACGTTATGATTTGTACATTTTCAGGATGTGCTTGTTCTATTTTTAAACAAAAAAACAACAATCTGAAGTTGTCTTTATTTTTAAGTTATCGTGCCGTGATTTTACCAGTCCGGCCCACTTGGGAGTAGATTTTCCTCCATGTGGCCCCCCGATCTAAAATTAGTTTGAAACCCCTGGCGTAATGTCTGGAGAAAACGTTGCAATATACTATTACCAATAAATAATAAAAATAATAATACATATTGTCACCAGTAACACAATACTGACATGTGTGTTTTTATTTGAATGTTGTATTCAAAAACATTTATTTTGATTGATACAGAAGTTTGGACTCTTAATTTGACACATGTGCCACCGGTTGGCTTGTACCTTAGCACAGTGGTTCTCAACCTTTTTTCAGTGATGTACCCCCTGTAAACATTTTTTTAATTCAAGTATCCCCTAATCATAACAAAGCATTTTGGGTTGAAAAAAAGAGATAAAGAAGTAAAATACAGCACTATGTCATCAGTTTCTGATTTATTAAATTGCATAACAGTGCAAAATATTGTTGTGGTCTTTCTTGAACTATTTGGAAAAAAAGATATAAAAATAACTAAAAACTTGTTGAAAAATAAACAAGTGATTCAATTATAAATAAAGATTTCTACACATAGAAGTAATCATCAACTTAAAGTGCCCTCTTTGGGGATTATAATAGAGATCCATCTGGATTCATGAACTTAATTCTAAACATTT